>NC_056736.1:727690368-727769085 GCF_019279795.1 Protopterus annectens | reverse complement strand
TTTTAAAAATTGTATAATCATGGTTTCATTGTGAGAAATGACTCTTACTATTTGAGGTTGTTATAAACACAAAGTGTGTTAGTGATGTATACTCACTAATGTTTCATTTTATAATCATGGTTTCATTGTAAGAAATGACTCTTACTATTTGAGGTTGTTATAAACACAAAGTGTGTTAGTGATGTATACTCACTAATGTTTTCATTTATAATCATGGCTTCATTGTAAGAAATGACTCTTACTATTTGAGGTTGTTATAAACACAAAGTGTGTTAGTGATGTATACTCACTAATGTTTCATTTTATAATCATGGTTTCATTGTAAGAAATGACTCTTACTATTTGAGGTTGTTATAAACACAAAGTGTGTTAGTGATGTATACTCACTAATGTTTTCATTTTATAATCATGGTTTCATTGTAAGAAATGACTCTTACTATTTGAGGTTGTTATAAACACAAAGTGTGTTAGTGATGTATACTCACTAATGTTTTCATTTTATAATCATGGTTTCATTGTAAGAAATGACTCTTACTATTTGAGGTTGTTATAAACACAAAGTGTGTTAGTGATGTATACTCACTAATGTTTCATTTTATAATCATGGTTTCATTGTAAGAAATGACTCTTACTATTTGAGGTTGTTATAAACACAAAGTGTGTTAGTGATGTATACTCACTAATGTTTTCATTTTATAATCATGGTTTCATTGTAAGAAATGACTCTTACTATTTGAGGTTGTTATAAACACAAAGTGTGTTAGTGATGTATACTCACTAATGTTTCATTTTATAATCATGGTTTCATTGTAAGAAATGACTCTTACTATTTGAGGTTGTTATAAACACAAAGTGTGTTAGTGATGTATACTCACTAATGTTTTCATTTTATAATCATGGTTTCATTGTAAGAAATGACTCTTACTATTTGAGGTTGTTATAAACACAAAGTGTGTTAGTGATGTATACTCACTAATGTTTCATTTTATAATCATGGTTTCATTGTAAGAAATGACTCTTACTATTTGAGGTTGTTATAAACACAAAGTGTGTTAGTGATGTATACTCACTAATGTTTCATTTTATAATCATGGTTTCATTGTAAGAAATGACTCTTACTATTTGAGGTTGTTATAAACACAAAGTGTGTTAGTGATGTATACTCACTAATGTTTTCATTTTATAATCATGGTTTCATTGTAAGAAATGACTCTTACTATTTGAGGTTGTTATAAACACAAAGTGTGTTAGTGATGTATACTCACTAATGTTTTCATTTTATAATCATGGTTTCATTGTGAGAAATGACTCTTACTATTTGAGGTTGTTATAAACACAAAGTGTGTTAGTGATGTATACTCACTAATGTTTCATTTTATAATCATGGTTTCATTGTAAGAAATGACTCTTACTATTTGAGGTTGTTATAAACACAAGGTGTGTTAGTGATGTATACTCACTAATGTTTCATTTTATAATCATGGTTTCATTGTGAGAAATGACTCTTGCTATTTGAGGTTGTTATAAACACAAAGTGTGTCAGTGATGTATACTCACTAATGTTTTCATTTTATAATCATCGTTTCATTGTAAGAAATGACTCTTACTATTTGAGGTTGTTATAAACACAAAGTGTGTTAGTGATGTATACTCACTAATGTTTCATTTTATAATCATGGTTTCATTGTAAGAAATGACTCTTACTATTTGAGGTTGTTATAAACACAAAGTGTGTTAGTGATGTATACTCACTAATGTTTTCATTTTATAATCATGGTTTCATTGTAAGAAATGACTCTTACTATTTGAGGTTGTTATAAACACAAAGTGTGTTAGTGATGTATACTCACTAATGTTTTCATTTTATAATCATGGTTTCATTGTAAGAAATGACTCTTACTATTTGAGGTTGTTATAAACACAAAGTGTGTTAGTGATGTATACTCACTAATGTTTTCATTTTATAATCATGGTTTCATTGTAAGAAATGACTCTTACTATTTGAGGTTGTTATAAACACAAAGTGTGTTAGTGATGTATACTCACTAATGTTTTCATTTTATAATCATGGTTTCATTGTAAGAAATGACTCTTACTATTTGAGGTTGTTATAAACACAAAGTGTGTTAGTGATGTATACTCACTAATGTTTTCATTTTATAATCATGGTTTCATTGTAAGAAATGACTCTTACTATTTGAGGTTGTTATAAACACAAAGTGTGTTAGTGATGTATACTCACTAATGTTTTCATTTTATAATCATGGTTTCATTGTAAGAAATGACTCTTACTATTTGAGGTTGTTATAAACACAAAGTGTGTTAGTGATGTATACTCACTAATGTTTTCATTTTATAATCATGGTTTCATTGTAAGAAATGACTCTTACTATTTGAGGTTGTTATAAACACAAAGTGTGTTAGTGATGTATACTCACTAATGTTTTCATTTTATAATCATGGTTTCATTGTAAGAAATGACTCTTACTATTTGAGGTTGTTATAAACACAAAGTGTGTTAGTGATGTATACTCTAATGTTTTCATTTTATAATCATGGTTTCATTGTAAGAAATGACTCTTACTATCTGAGGTTGTTATAAACACAAAGTGTGTCAGTGATGTATACTCACTAATGTTTTCATTTTATAATCATGGTTTCATTGTAAGAAATGACTCTTACTATTTGAGGTTGTTATAAACACAAAGTGTGTTAGTGATGTATACTCACTAATGTTTTCATTTTATAATCATGGTTTCATTGTAAGAAATGACTCTTACTATTTGAGGTTGTTATAAACACAAAGTGTGTTAGTGATGTATACTCACTAATGTTTTCATTTTATAATCATGGTTTCATTGTAAGAAATGACTCTTACTATTTGAGGTTGTTATAAACACAAAGTGTGTTAGTGATGTATACTCACTAATGTTTCATTTTATAATCATGGTTTCATTGTGAGAAATGACTCTTACTATTTGAGGTTGTTATAAACACAAAGTGTGTTAGTGATGTATACTCACTAATGTTTTCATTTTATAATCATGGTTTCATTGTAAGAAATGACTCTTACTATTTGAGGTTGTTATAAACACAAAGTGTGTTAGTGATGTATACTCACTAATGTTTTCATTTTATAATCATCGTTTCATTGTAAGAAATGACTCTTACTATTTGAGGTTGTTATAAACACAAAGTGTGTTAGTGATGTATACTCACTAATGTTTTCATTTTATAATCATGGTTTCATTGTAAGAAATGACTCTTACTATTTGAGGTTGTTATAAACACAAAGTGTGTTAGTGATGTATACTCACTAATGTTTTCATTTTATAATCATGGTTTCATTGTAAGAAATGACTCTTACTATTTGAGGTTGTTATAAACACAAAGTGTGTTAGTGATGTATACTCACTAATGTTTTCATTTTATAATCATGGTTTCATTGTAAGAAATGACTCTTACTATTTGAGGTTGTTATAAACACAAAGTGTGTTAGTGATGTATACTCACTAATGTTTTCATTTTATAATCATGGTTTCATTGTGAGAAATGACTCTTACTATTTGAGGTTGTTATAAACACAAAGTGTGTTAGTGATGTATACTCACTAATGTTTTCATTTTATAATCATGGTTTCATTGTAAGAAATGACTCTTACTATTTGAGGTTGTTATAAACACAAAGTGTGTTAGTGATGTATACTCACTAATGTTTCATTTTATAATCATGGTTTCATTGTAAGAAATGACTCTTACTATTTGAGGTTGTTATAAACACAAAGTGTGTTAGTGATGTATACTCACTAATGTTTCATTTTATAATCATGGTTTCATTGTAAGAAATGACTCTTACTATTTGAGGTTGTTATAAACACAAAGTGTGTTAGTGATGTATACTCACTAATGTTTTCATTTTATAATCATGGTTTCATTGTAAGAAATGACTCTTACTATTTGAGGTTGTTATAAACACAAAGTGTGTTAGTGATGTATACTCACTAATGTTTTCATTTTATAATCATGGTTTCATTGTAAGAAATGACTCTTACTATTTGAGGTTGTTATAAACACAAAGTGTGTTAGTGATGTATACTCACTAATGTTTTCATTTTATAATCATGGTTTCATTGTAAGAAATGACTCTTACTATTTGAGGTTGTTATAAACACAAAGTGTGTCAGTGATGTATACTCACTAATGTTTTCATTTTATAATCATGGTTTCATTGTAAGAAATGACTCTTACTATTTGAGGTTGTTATAAACACAAAGTGTGTCAGTGATGTATACTCACTAATGTTTTCATTTTATAATTATGGTTTCATTGTAAGAAATGACTCTTACTATCTGAGGTTGTTATAAACACAAAGTGAGTCAGTGATGTATACTCACTAATGTTTTCATGTTATAATCATGGTTTCTTTGTAAGAAATGACTCTTACTATTTGAGGTTGCTATAAACACAAAGTGTGTTAGTGATGTATACTCACTAATGTTTTCATTTTATAATCATGGTTTCATTGTAAGAAATGACTCTTACTATTTGAGGTTGCTATAAACACAAAGTGTGTTAGTGATGTATACTCACTAATGTTTTCATTTTATAATCATGGTTTCATTGTAAGAAATGACTCTTACTATCTGAGGTTGTTATAAACACAAAGTGTGTTAGTGATGTATACTCTAATGTTTTCATTTTATAATCATGGTTTCATTGTGAGAAATGACTCTTACTATTTGAGGTTGTTATAAACACAAAGTGTGTTAGTGATGTATACTCACTAATGTTTTCATTGTATAATCATGGTTTCATTGTAAGAAATGACTCTTACTATCTGAGGTTGTTATAAACACAAAGTGTGTTAGTGATGTATACTCACTAATGTTTTCATTTTATAATCATGGTTTCATTGTGAAAAATGACTCTTACTATTTGAGGTTGTTATAAACACAAAGTGTGTTAGTGATGTATACTCACTAATGTTTTCATTTTATAATCATGGTTTCATTGTAAGAAATGACTCTTACTATCTGAGGTTGTTATAAACACAAAGTGTGTTAGTGATGTATACTCACTAATGTTTTCATTGTATAATCATGGTTTCATTGTAAGAAATGACTCTTCCTATTTGCGGTTGTTATAAACACAAAGTGTGTTAGTGATGTATACTCACTAATGTTTCATTTTATAATCATGGTTTCATTGTAAGAAATGACTCTTACTATTTGCGGTTATTATAAACACAAAGTGTGTCAGTGATGTATACTCACTAATGTTTTCATTTTATAACTGCAGTTCATGTCTGCTTTCCATGCTGGATCTATACTGTCCTCCTGTATGTCTGTAGGTCATTGCTGCACCATCATTGTGAACTACAATTGACGTCTATCAGTGTTTGCTAAATGCCAGCCCGTAGAACAGTCATATACTGTTCAAAAATCAGACATGCTCTTCTAACAGTGTTAAGCGTATGTCTTGTATTTAAGGATTTGTGCCCTAAAATGGTATTCTTCTTACCTTATTATACAATTGTGTCAAAGTTTTGTGTTGTTTAGCCTTTCCAATGTCTGTAGCTGTAATATTCGTTACATTTTACTGTGAAACTGAATTATTTTGTTGTGCAGATTTTTTTTCATTTTTTTCCAGTGCAACATTGAGACACTACCCTTGCCAGTTTGTGTGTGTATGTGTGTATGTGTGTGTGTGTGTGTGTGTGTGTGTGTGTGTGTGTGTGTGTGTGTGTGTGTGTGTGTGTGTGTGTGTGTATGTGTGTGTCTACTCTTCTGTTCCAAGTATAAGCCTTGTAGGCTGGCTGATATGTTGCGGTATAGAGACATCGGCTTTCCATGAAATGATGTGTGTCATTTTACAGCAGTTTGGCCTTAAGGCTATGCTATAGCCATCAGTATGCATTTTGAAGTCTAGTTTATCATCTGTCACTGTTTCCATGTCAGTCAGTATAAAACCACAGATAATATTGTTTTCCCAGTGTGTACAAATATGATGAGATAATTATTCATGATCATTAGTTACATTTATTCGTATTTAGTTAAATCCGTTGATGTGATCTCACAGCTTCAGATTATTTCTATAATAATGCAGATAAATTGAATTGAAACATTTATTGCTATGCCTGCATTTTGCTTGTCATCAACAGATGTTGTTACACTTGGGTTTATGTCTCAGTGCAGATGTGAAATACTAGGACAAACATGCATCCCTTAGGGATTCATTTATTTATTTACTGTATGTTGGCATGGTAACTGAAATGAAGCAAGACACATTTCTGATATGACATAGGCCAGGAGATAGGTTGCAACATAATCACTTGGTGTATAGTATAAAAACAGCTGAGTAAACAAAATAGAAAATCTGAAAAAAGTTGCAAGTATTAAACATTGTAATATACTATAGAAATGTACAGCTTGTAGTCTTGAATTTTAAAGTGGAAAGATAAATAATTAAATACATTTATAAAACTGTATGCACGGTGTCCTTTTATCAAGCTATTCAGATTTTGATTTGCTGAGCTTTCTACTGACAGAATAACACAGAGGATATAAGGTGATGGGTTACTAATTAAGCAATAACCCTTGGCTGGGTGTGGGTAATGCTGAATTTACCCGCAGTTGATGTGGTTTGATCATGAGGACAAAACCCCAGTGATCAACAAAGACTACCGTGGGTCAGTCCACCATTACCCATGCCCAGGAGTGGGTTATTGCTATAATACAATGACATTATTTAAGAAAGAAATTGCTACCTTTCTTAAAAATGTCTTTGTATAATGGTACTGTAGTCTTCCTCAGGATTATTTCCCAGTTCTTCCACATCTTCTAATGTACTGGCCACTCAAAGGGTACTTCAGCAGCCGGACTTTTTTCTGTTGGCATATGCTCGATTTACAACGGGCATGTTGACTGGGCTGACCAATCTGCATGCACATTTTTTAATACTAATGCGAAATCATTGTATAACGAGTTTAATTCTGCAGTTGTGGCGTTCATTTCTTCACTGACTTTGATTAGGTCACAGGAAGTAGAATGTATATGTGGCTCATCCCTGAAAAGACGTACTTGTCTGAGGCAGGTTTATCCAGCCAGCACATAAATAAGATTGTTAACCAATATAAATACAAAAGTTTTAAAGCCACTTTAATGGATCTTATGGATCCAATAGGCACAGAACAATACAGCACCTTAATCTCCACCCTCTTTCCTGTGTTGCGTTTCTGCCTTTCAAAAAATGACAGATGGAAGAATTGGTTTAAGGACAGTTATGAAACCACTTTTGGGAGGAAATATGGATTAATCCTGAGGATGGCAAGTCCCTTTGAAAGATCAGATATAGTTTCCTAGATATAAGACCATGAAGTTCTGAGATCATGCTTGGAGACGTGGCAGCCACAAAACAAAAAAATCTTCCAAATTATATAAACATCAGCGTATCGGAGCCTGCAGGCTCAAATGGTGAATGGGAGGGCTTTCATGTGTGTCCTGGATTTACTTTTGAAGTGATTGCTGATTGATCAAGCATGTTACATCAAACAGATTAAAATGAGGAAAGCTTTTAACTTACTTCGAAGTTGTGAGCATGTAGGAGGCATGGCACCCACTATACCCAAATCTTTTCAATAGAAAGGGCTCACATGATCATCATTCACTTCAAAATTAATTGACAACATGAGCCATGGTTTGATGGGAAAACTTTTGCATATGGAAATTCAAGGAGTTATTTAAATACTGATCAAAATGAAGATCACTGTTAAGGAAATACTTGACTATCTAATGCTGGACTGCAGTCCTGTCCTCCACAATGTAGTTATTATCAGAAATAGCCAATACAGGCATCATGACAAGGGAATAACTGAGATGCAAAAAAGCACATGTGCTAATGATAAAGGAATAATAATGCTAACCATGCTGACCAAGTGAGGAGGGACAGGAAGCTGGAAGCAAAATGAGAAGACCATATACTTGGTAATGAATGTCTGCCAGCTATACGGTTTCCTAGCAGCTTAACTCAACTCTAATCTCCCACCTGGGGCATCTTGGGGATTTAGAGATCTAAATGAAAAAACACACCATGATATGTAGCTAGTAAACACTCATACCAGGAGGAACTACTTTGGATTGTACTAGTAAAGTTTTCTGTACTGACAGATGTCTGTCAGCTTAAACAAATGCCACCAAGGGGAAACAAGGATGACCTTTGGTCTTTCTCTTTTAATATTTCCAAATCTTTTGGGTTTCTAATACCATAATGGGAATAGACCCCATTTCTTACTCAAAGTTCATGAAATTAGTATTGTTTCAGTCTTTGATGTCAGCCAGAAGTGCTCTTCACAGCACCCCCAATCTACCCAGTAATGACTCCTTCTGTAATTCGTACAGGGTTACATGTATCCGTGTATTGGTAACTTATCGAAATATGATTGTAGATTATTTTTTATAAGACCAATTGCTCCTACTACAGTATTGGAATTGTCTGGGTATCTTTCTTCCACATTGGTCTCATTTTCTGCCTGCAGATCCTGATATTTTATGACTTTGTGCCTCTCTGCATGTAAGACACTGTAGTCACTGGGTGTGGCAGTTTCAATGATCGATTCTACATTTGTTTTCTTTTTGTGGACCACTATCTCTGGTTTTCTCACATCTATCTTTTGAACTGTTGGTAATGTGTGATCCCGTGTGATGTAGACTTCATCATTTTATATAATGTTTTGTAGCTCATGTTTCCAGTGTTTTTCTGCAACTTCAATTCTATAGTGTTTGCACAGTCCATCTTGCCACATTATTATACTTTTCCTGACTGAATTTTGTGATGATGTGGAAAATCAGATGGAGTGGAAGGAAGGCATTTGTGAATCTCTCCTGGTGTGAAAGTGAGAAGACATGCTCTACTATCTCCTCTTGGTCTTGTTGCAACAAGCATGAGATTGTAGGACTACATTCTTCTGAACAGCAAACAGGGCAGTCCTCAGGATTACCCACTGCAATCAGAGCTGGACCAGACAAGTGTCCTGGATCTCAGCTCCAGCAGAGGACTGAAAGAGCAGATTAAAAAGTCTGTCAGCTTGCTCACTTTCCCAGAAATTAATAAATGAAAGTATAATGCCCTTGCCTATGGCCCATTACTGGGCTCATATCACTTGTTTACAGATTGCAGAGATGGTATGAACATATGTGTTCTTGTTTGTTCAGCTGCCACAGCATAGACTGGTCAGTGAATCAAATAATAAGAGGCTCTAGATTTAGTTTGTCCTTCAGGGCTATTATGTCTTGTAAGACTAGGCAATTGTAAACAATTTTAAAGCAACCGACCACAAACTAACAACAGAAGCAGTTTATTAATAGACTAGTCTGTTTTTAGTTCGTGGTCAGTTGTTTTAATATTTTCCTTTTTTTATTGGTTTTAATTTTATTTTTGTCTGTATGGAGTCTGCTAATAAACTGCTTCTGTTTTTAGTTTGTGGTCGGTTGTTTTAATATTTTCCTTTTTTTCAGTGATTTTAATTGTAAACAATTTACCTGGCCCCTTTTCCAGAGAGACATGCTTCCCTTGAACTAATGAGAATCAGAAGTAGGTGATTCAAAGATGGCCGCCATCCTTTAAACACTGCAAAACTACAGCTCTTCAGATACCAGAAATAAAAATCAACCCTGCGGAGTTATCACAAGATTAAATACGCTAATTGGCAGCAATAACTAAAGTACTAGGATCTATCTTCGCTTCTGAGAGGAAAAAATAGAGAAAAAATAGTTTGTAACAACAGGATTGGAACCGATAGTCAGCCTGACTCTGAACAGAGCAACAAACAAAGGAATTATATATCTCTCAGCTGAAACCTTATTCCTGGTATAAATACGCTTACAGTTTATCAAAATGTCAAAGGAAGACAAAAATATGGAAACCACAACTTCTAAAACTAAACTATCAGCCTTGCAATCTCCGGAAAAAGAAGCTTTCTTTAAAAGACAGAAAACAGTTACACAAAGGGAGACTGCAAAAACAGGAATAACAAATAAACCAGATCAACCGGTCAGCATGGAGGAAATTAAATCAGCATTATTACCTATTCAAGATGCCTTAAAAGATTTATCAACTCAAATGCTTACGTTTACTGCCACATGTAATCAGATTTTGGAAAGGATGGATAAATCTGAAACCAGAATAGCTGAAAATGAAGATAAAATAATACTGCTTACAAAAAAACAGACTCTCATGACACTGACATTCAAACCATGCAAAATAAAATATTAGACCTGGAAGCAAGATCCAGACGAAATAATATAATAATTGGAGGAATCCCAGAAGCAATTCAATACAATGATCTTAATGCTACCATAATACAAATACTTGAAACACTGTTCAAGGACTCTGACTGTGTTAAACAGATTGTTATAGAAAGAGCACATAGAGCAATCAGAGAATCATTTGCTTCAAATGCACCTAGACCAGTCTATGCCAAAATACTGAATTACCAAGATGCAAGCAAAATACTTCTAACTATCAAAAAGAATGGTGGATTTATCATGTGGCAAAATAATAAAATTTCCATGACACAGGATTTACCAATACAAATAAGGCAATCCAGGCAAATGCTAGCTCCATACTGCAAGTTTTTGAAAAAAACATCAGATTTCAAATGAAGTTTCCTAATACTTTAATTTTCACAGTGGATGGTATTAAATACTCAATAAACACTAAAAAAGAAGCAAAACCTATCTTTTTGAAGTTTTTCAAGGCACTGCCACCTTCAGAAGCTTGATCAATACATCTAGACTTGTTTTTCAGCATCAGACAGACTGGGTCTCCATAATTACGACGATCCGAGGCTTTATAACTCTTTGTTTGTTCTTTTCTTTCTACCAGGCCATGGGAAACACTTGATTACCTCTTATCTCGAAGTCCCAGCGTGTCCACGAGGCTTTTCCGAGGATTTATGGCTCCATCGAGTGTAAACAAGCCACGAAGTAGCAGGAAGTCCTTTGGAGGATGCAGGGGGACTGATTTTAACGTTGCGCAGCCAGGAGGTCCGTCCGCGAATTGGTTCCCCCGTCGCGAATTCGAAATGAAGAAAACAAGCTCAGCAAGCAGGAAGGACTACAGGGAAGCTGTGGAAACTGTTTAAACCAAAAAATGAAGCTTCCTGGACTTGTTTGGAGGGTAAATGACTTCAATGTGTTATGTGGAAATGTACAGCTGTTAAGGTAGGAAATACTAGTGTAAATGGACTGATTAAATTAATAGGATATTATATTGTGTAATGATAGAATAGAGTAAGTATGTCTCTATTTCTTTTTCTTTTTTTCTCTCTTAGGTTTTTTTTTCTTTCACTTTTAATTAAGAAATGTATGTGTATGCTTTGTTCAATAGAATAACAGGATGGTGTTAGTATAACAAATGTTATGACACACTGTGAATTTGAAATGCTTAGAATGTCACATTTGTTTTTTTCTTCTCTATAAGTATTTGTAAATGCACTTTATATAGACACAATTATTTAGCCAAATGTTTTCTGCAATACAGTTTTTATTGTTACTTAAAGTATTTTACAAGTTTTGGCAGACTGTTATCTTTGAAGGAAGACAAGTATCTAAAGCAGTTAGAACAGTTAAATAAAAATAATGTTATGATTGTCTAGCAATGTTTAACAATTGATTGTTTTCTCTAGGAATTAATAACTAATAATGTTTAGGATAAGAAGTTAAACTCTACTATTGTTACTGCTGATTACCAATACTGTGTGTATTAGTTAAACTGGATTTTCATACACTAATTAGTAAATGTGTTTGATTATATAAAATATGTCCAGAGCTGTAGTTAGGTTGTTAGTAGTGTTTACTAGGGAATGTTTGGATTAAGCTTTGTAGATTTAGAAATAGTGGTTGTAGGTTTTTTGCATGAGGTTTTTGTATTAGTTTGTAGAGTTAGAAATTTAGATAACCAGAGATATTCAAGGATTGTGAAAAACCTATGCACATCCTGGTCCAGAGGAATAGTGGATAAGCACTAGGTAGGGATGGGATGTCAGATTTGCTTCCAAATAATCTATGATATGTTAACATATTCTAATCTAAGGCTGTCTCTTAATAGTAGGAATAGGAATACATTTTTGAAAAGCTTCATATGTGGATAATTGAATCTTGGAATGTTAAAGGACTCCAGAACGTGAAAAAAAGGAAGCTATTTTTACACCTGTTTTTCCAATCAAAAGCAGATTTTATTTCACTACAAGAAACTCATATGACTAACGATCAGTGGGATATACTGAAGGATAAGAAATGGATTAGGGAGATAGTGGCGGCGGAAGGGACAACAAACAGTGCAGGGGTGGCAATTATAATTAAAAACCGATACCAAGAGAAAATCTTGGATGTCAAAGTAGATGAAGGGGGACGATGGTGTTTAGTGGTTCTGATATCCAAGTTCTATGATAAACCCATATTACTTTTGAATATATACGCCCCTTCCACTAATCAGCACCATTTTATAACTTCACTTTACTCCGTTTTGCAACAATATAACAACTGTTATATATTAATGGGAGGTGATTGGAATTCGTATCAAGATCCCAAGTTAGATAAATTTGGTTCATCTAAAGCTTTTAATAAACAGGCAATGATAGCATTGAAGGAATTAAAAACTGATTTTAAATTATATGACCCATTTAAACATACACACACACATGGGAAAGCAGAGAATTTTACTTTTTACTCAAGTTGCCACAAAATGTGGTCGAGAACTGATTTTTTCTTGATCTCAGAAGTGATGATTTCTGTTGACCCATGTGTTACTACCCAAGCTCGACAATTATCGGACCATTCAAAGATCACATTAACATTAAACAATAATAATATGAGTAATAGGAGACTTCGAGGATACAATTGGTCTTTAAATCCATATTTACTGAGGAAAGATGACATATTGAAAGAAGTTAAAGAGACACTTAAACAGTTACTCCATAACCTCCCTAAAAACAGACACCCTGTGGACATAGAATGGGCTACAATTAAAGCCCAAATAAGAGGGATTTTTCTTCAGAAAGCTACTTACTATAAAAAAATGCAAAATAAGGAACTACAGGAACTGGAAACCAAAATTAAATCACTAGATCAGGAGTTAATGAGGAACTACAATAAACAAACAGAAATAGACTTGTTAAAATGTCAAAAAGAATTGTTTTTATTACATAATAGTAAACTATCATTTTATGAACAGAGAAATCTAGTAAAATATGCAAATCATATTCAGACTCCCTCAAAAGCACTAGCACGCATTATTAACCAAACGAAATCAACATTATTAATATCAGAAATATATTATAATAATAGAACATATACTAATAAGACAGACATCATGAATACTTTTGAAATAATATTTAATCAGATTTATGGTGATCAGCAGACACTTCTACCAGAAAAAGTTAGGAAAGATTTCTTACAGAAGACCACATTCCCGAATATTGATAATGAGTCTCATAGGGATTTAATTAAACCGATTTCAGCGGAGGAGGTAGCAGAGATAATTAAAAAGTTGAAACCACATAAGGCCCCAGGGCCGGATGGATTGACCGCTGAATTTTATAAAACTTTTAATGAGATTCTGAGTAGAATACTTTCACAGACATTCAATTACATAATCCAAAATAAAATTAATGATCCCCACTTTAATGCTTCAAAGACAATTTTGATACTGAAGGAAAAAGTTGATTCTAAAAACCCAGATAATTACAGACCCATTTCACTCCTGAACATAGATATGAAAATTATGACATCCATCCTGGCAAATAGACTGAAAAGGGTCACAAATGTAATAGTATCAGAGGAACAGGCGGGGTTTATGGATGGGAGACAGACCACTGATAATACATTAATGCTTCACACATTAATTTCCTATGCCAAACACAAAAATCTCAATATTTATGCACTTATAATTGATGCACAGAAAGTGTTTGACAGAGTTAACTTGGTATATCTATTTGATATGTTATCATACTTCAATATACCTCAGGATTTCATTTTAACACTAAGGAAAATATATAACAATGCATATACAAACGTATTTATCAATCAAGAATGCTCTAAAAGAATACAAATTAAAAATGGTACCCGACAAGGATGCCCATTATCTCCTATTTTATTTAATCTTTATTTGGAACCATTATTTCTACACCTTAAACAAAATGTTTTTTACAATCCCCCAACATTATATGGTATGAAGATAATTATGGCGGCTTTTGCAGATTATTTAAATATATACTGTACCACACCTGTGTCAGATACCGAGAAAATATTAAAAGCAGTAGAAGACTTTGAGAAAATCTCTAATTATAAACTTAATCTTAAGAAATCCAAAATATTCCCATTAAAGACACCTACGCCCTTTTCATTGTTACCACTGATAGGACAAGTAATGATGGAAGAAAGAACAAAATATCTGGGTATTGTATTTTCAACTGATAATAGAGATTTTTTTATAAATAATGTTAAGTCAACTTGGGATCGGATAATATTGGACTTGAAAAGATGGAGTAAACTGAAATTACCAATGATGGCAAGAACTGCAATTATCAAAATTAATGTTCTTCCCAGAATACTATATATACTTAGAGCTACACAACTCAGAATCACGAGGAAATTTTTTAAACAGCTTCATATAGGACTAGGGAGATTTATTTGGGAGCCTAGGTAAATGAGGATAACATATGAGAAACTGATGGCTCCAAAAAATAGGGGAGGTCTAGACTTACCAGATTTCGAAGCCTATTATTTGGTAATTAATGCTAACAGAATTTTAAGGGCGATTCACTTTGATAGAAGCAGTCTGAAATGGGCGCCCAAATGGTTGGTCTTAACTTATAGACATGTAACTGGAGTGGGAATTAACTATAAAGCTTTACCCTTTTTAAATAGGGGAACACTCAATAAATATGACTTAATGGAACATATTAAAACCTATGTAACTTCAATTCAAAATCTTTTTACTTCATTAAATTTACTAAAGTATATGATGGTGTTTCAACCACTCCATAAGAACCCAAATTTTGTTATAAAGAATAAATTGATAGACTTACAGAAATTCCCTCTAATAAAGGATTTAATCATATTGGATTTCTACCCCTTGCTTGGGATATCAGTTCACGATATTTTAAGAGAGAAAAGTCTTCCTATTTTATATCTAATTATCATGAGACAATTAAAAGATCTAGCTATAAACTATTTTAATAACTTTGAGTTTAAAGAAGAGGAATTAAATATATGTCGCAATCTGTGGGAAGCTCTGTTACAAGACAAAAAATATATAACTACCTCATATAAACTGATAAAAGAGATGAAACACAATAAACATATTCTCTTATCGAATTACTGGAGGGAAAAGTTAATATTAGTTGAGGACAGCAAGATTTTGGATGCATTTAAGCTAACATTAAAGTCAGTATCCCTCCAAAAATTACTATTCACACAATTGATGATATTTAACAATGCCTATTATACCCGTCTTACTCTTCATAAATTTGACTCAAAAAATTCTCCTAATTGTCCATACTGCATAGACCAGATAGCTGACCTTTTTCACATGTTCTGGAATTGCAAATGCATTTTTAAACTTTGGAATTCGTTAAAATTTCAATTACAGAAAATGGGCTACCAACATTCAACACTCTCTTGGGAATTTATGATCCTACATATTCCCCCAGATAATTTAGATAAATCAAAAAGGATCATAATCATGAATATTTGTTTATTAATGAAACTATACATAGCTTCAAACTGGTTGAACCCGACCCAGACATCTTGGGAAAATTTCAGATCACTAGCAATAAGACATATATTAGCGCACAAATTGTTAATTAATGACCATAAGAAAAGTATACATAATGTTAAAATATAGGAGCACATTTTTAATATTGTGCTGGCCTAGAAGTTCTTATCCAGTGTTACTTAGGATACATATTTATAAGTCAGATTCAATCTTAGATTAGATATAGATTGTAATAATAATACAGATTGATGGCTCTTTTATGTTATGTTTCCTTCTTAACATTTTTTTTTGTTAATATACAATGTTTGTGTAACTTTTGGAAGCAATCTTGTACATATTGTATATATATATAGTAGTGTGTAGTATGTAATTGAAAAATAATAAAAGACGGATTATTGAAAAAAAAAGAGAATCAGAAGTAGGCAGACACACTTCCCTTGAAACAGTGATAATCACAGGAAAGCCGAGACACACTTCCCTTGAACCAATTAGAATCACAGGAAGGCGGTGACACACTTCCCTTGAACCAATTAGAATCACAGGAAGGCAGCGACACACTTCCCTTGCACCAATTAGAATCACAGGAAGGCAGCAACACACTTCCCTTGCACCAGTTAGAATCACAGGAATGCATGATAATCATATTGAGGTACAGACACACTTTTGTTAAACTAATGAGAATCATGGGTAGGCCCACTAAACAGGACTAAAGCATCCCTTACAATAATCAATAAAGGTTTCTCAGCAGGAAAACAAGCCCCAACAAAAAATAACTTTTTTATTGCTGAAGGCGGTAGTCAGTGTTTTAAGGTGATATTTGTAGTCCTACACTGTACAAGTGTGTAAGCTGAACATGTGAATAGCAGAACTTCACCAATATGCAAATGTAGTAAGACCGAACTAGTGGTGATGGTTTTCACATATGTGCAGCCAACTGCCCAAGTAAGAGGTGCAGAGATAGAAGTGTGTAAATTATGTTAAGAAGTGTGCAGGATTACTTGCATGGATGTGTATATTGTACATATGTGTAACTTCTACATACTTTCGTACTTTTCCGATGTACCTTTGTAAGTTGTCAAAGTTTGCCATAAACTCTTCTTTGAACTAATATTGTGAGATTTGACTGTGAGTAACTGTGCATACCTGTGCTCAATGCCACTGGATATCAGTCAAATCCACTTTGCCAGCAACTTTATTCTGTAGGTCCTGATTGATGGACACCAGTTTAATGCATTTATAAGCATGAGAAAGGAGTGGTTAATGAAGGTGGGAAAATAGGAGAGACCAGGCAAAGGAAACATAGTAGGATAACAAAAGAGGGCTGTGCTGGTGGAGGTGGGAGAAAATAGTACTTCTTTTTGGTGAAGATAGACTCTCGTTTTCTGAAAAAGAGGGATGGATAAAAGGAAGCAAGGGAAGATGTGCTAGGTAGGGAAGAGAAGAGTTTTGACAATAAATATAAATTGTTAGACAAGACAGACAGGAATGGCTGAGCAAGATACAGGTCAGATTCACAAAGGAAAAGGAAGACAGACAGAAGGTTGATAAATGGTGGTAGATGAGGAATACTGGAGACATAGTAAGAGTGAGTACGACCCAATAAGGTGTGTATGACATAATAAGGTGAGTATGAATAATAAGGTGGGTGCACAGATGATAAGGGATAGGGTGGGGACACAGGACCACCACAACTATTATCCTGACCCAGAGACCATCATTTAGACCTCTACTCAGAGATGCCTCAGTAGGCAGACCCCAATATTTAGGGAATGGCCTCTGGTCATACACCCGCTGTAGGAGACATTCATATGGGACCCACTGCTCCTTTCTAGGTCTCGATGACAAACTCCAACACAGCCTGAAACTGTAGCTGACCTAGGGAATGGCTGCTATGACCCAAGTTGACTGTAGGGGGCAGGCCACCACTTCTTCACATCTCTCTCTGATAAGGCAGACCCGGGGCATGCTGGTGGGGGGTGAGGGGGGTTGATGACATGAATGGCCTGAACCAAGGTGCTTCTGTTTCTTTTGCAGCTGTAGGGAGGAATAGGATGTGAAAAAAAAGCAGTCAAAGACAAAACACAGTGCTTATTAAATCCTTTTATATTTTCTAACAACTTAATTAAGGATAGAGTGAAGACACATGTACAAAGCTGGGGGACCAGCCTTTTCAGCCTCCTGTAAATGAGGCACCAGTTCATATTAATCTCTTCCCTTGTTGCAAAACAAAAAAGAAAAAGAGAGCAGGTATTGTTAGCAAAGTACAATCATTTGTGTTGTACCATAAACAACAGCACTATAATAAACTGCACTATTTAATTTCCCATGACAGTTGTAGTCCTGCCAGGGTACTTACTGATTTTAGCTACTTCTAAAAGAAATGCACACTATTATTGTATGCCCCCAGCCTTTACCTATTGCAAGTACACTAATAAATAAGGTAAGGAATACCTGCCTATTGAACTGTTTGTGATGCCTCCTTCCAGTACTTCAGAGGGTTATTCACTGTCTGCTCTACCTGCATAAAACTGCCCTATAGTTATCACACAGGTAAAGGTTTTTAGAGCTAGAAAGTTGTCACTAAGTTAATAACTTTTTTTGCTTAAAATAATTTTTAAAAATAATAAAGTACATATAATAAGTCTTAAAACTATTTAAGTAAAATGTGTTCTTTGCTGATTGCTGCTGCGGTCAACAGAGTAGAATCGTCTTAGTACTTTTAATGGACAGACAAAATTGGCAGTAATTCAACAACAATGACCCATAAGTATGGTAGTACTTCCGAATTTTATTCCTGGAATCCTAGTGAAGAAATACTAACTAAATGAGTCGGGGTGCCACTCCTAAACATTTGACACCCACTGTGCAAGCTAGTTAGGAAGCCAGTGCTGCAGGTCAGTGTACCTTTGGCAATGCAGCCCACCTGTATACGGTGTCCCTGTTGTGAATGATAACTCATCCACCAAGTCTTCCACAGATCAGTCCTTTAGAAAGGCCCTCCTGCTGCAACTTGCAATATTCTTATACTGGGTACAGCAAATACAGGGGAAGATTTGCACTTGCCTTGCACACCAGCTTTGGGCCCTGTCCTGAGTTTTAATAAAAGGCATTGTTCCCTGCCACTGTCAAAAAGCAAAATGGTGGCTATTGTGTGAAACACAGATGCCTATGGGTGTGAATCTAAGAGAATGTGAGTATAAGCAGCTTAGGTAGCTGAAGGGATGAGTATGCATGAAGTGCAGGAATACTTATTTATGAGTAACTCAGATGTGTATGCATACAACTGTCATAATACATTCATGATTGTACAAACTCGCATGCCAAGTTGGCTACATTTGTACATATAATCACTAATGCAATCCATTCAGTAGTATGTCTAAAAGGTTTATTTACATAAGAAATTTGTAAACTCAATAAAATTTCTTGAAATGTCATGATTGCCACCACACCGTGGACCGCTTTTTACAAATTTTCTATGAAGATCATTGAATATCCAAAGTTAACTCAAACTTGGGGATTCAATAAACCTGTACATGGTCATTTTCCACCATGTGCATGTTTCTGAGTGACGTTCACATGGTAGCAACAAAATTCAGATTCATTGAGTTCCATGTAGAGGCATGCACCATCGTACAAACAAGGTAAACACTGTAGCATGCTAATTACAGTATAATCAGATGAACTGCATGCTAATTAACCAACCCAACACAGTGGAGCTATTCAACAGGCTATAAAGCATCCATGTAGACTCCATGCTGGTCCGATTTCCAAAACAAATTGGAATGCAGCCACGAAAACTAGTCTACATGGACAAAATGTTAGGGGCTGCTGCTGCTTTAATTCATTTGTATGAGCTACAGGCTGAAGCTAATGCTGCTGCTGTCAATAGGCCTAGGCCGAGAATGAGAAGGGTTTTCAGACTCCATTTAACTTTTCACAACCTACATGATGTGGAAATTGTACAGTACTACAGGATAGACAGGGACACACAACAGGAACTCTGTGACATCTGCTGTCCTCAACTCAGAGCCAGAGCTACCTGAGGGTAACATATCTCAGTGGAGACAAAGGTATGAATAGCCCTTAGAATCTTAGCTACAGGTACCTTTCAGAGACCAACAGGGGACATGCTGGGGGTGTCACAGGCATCAGCATCCAGGATCCTCCAGCAATTCCTGAATGTTATGCTCCAACATGCCAGTATCTACATATATTTTCCCTATAATTCTGAGAACAGGGCCAGAAATATGCACAAGTTCTAACGTGTAGCACACTACCCTGTGGGTGTACTGTGTACTATATTCCTGTAAGTATAATTCTGCTGTCTAGACGAGTAAGGCCTAACACACATACACAACTGCCTGTACATCCAATAACCTTGGGATTTTAATTGTAATTATGCAATGGCTCATTGCTGTTCTCTGCTTACCATTGGACAAACATGTTGCTCGAAAGTACGCACTGCTGAGCAATGCATTTGTGCAATTGTAAGCAGAGCGCAACAGTTCCACTGCACTCCTGTAAATGTGA
Source organism: Protopterus annectens (assembly GCF_019279795.1). Classification (NCBI taxonomy): domain Eukaryota; kingdom Metazoa; phylum Chordata; order Ceratodontiformes; family Protopteridae; genus Protopterus; species Protopterus annectens. The sequence goes on along the minus strand of NC_056736.1, from coordinate 727,748,782 downwards.
TAACTGGAATTGGTGGGAAGCATAATTTGTCATTGCTCTAGATCCATGGCAGACATGGCAGGCATTTGTGGGAAAGGTACCAGGTTTAACCTAGTTAAAAAAGAAGAAAAAAAAACAAATTATTATTCAAAATATACTTATAGCTAAAAAAATACTTTCAAATGACATCTAAATAAATATTGATTACATTAGAATGTTTATGATGTTATAAAGAATGATAAAGGTTAAATCACTTTACCTTATTGTTGTGTATATGTATATAAATTTTCCTTTTTTTCACTAGTTTTCTGCCTGAATCAGTTATAGCTTTTTGTTGTGAAATGGAAAGTGTTACCAAGAATACACGAATATAAACCAAACAAATCAGGGGGGAAAACCAAAATATATATATTTGTCTTTTAATGTTTTCTTCTTCTTGTCAATAGTTTTCCATCCATTCTTTTCTGCTTCTCTTTTCAATGAGTAATTGCTCCATTCCATTTCTTCTGTTTGTTCCAAAATGTTGTTTGATTTTAAAAAGGATACAGCTGATTCCATTGTTTTAAAAGTTTTAGTACCTTCTGTAAGAAAAACTTTAAGTTTAGCTGAAAATAATAAGTACACTTTAATCTGTCTGTTTTTCAATTCTTTTATCAAAGGGAGAAACTCTGTTCTCTTTGAAATCACAGATGAAGAGTGGTCAATGTCAAACCGTATTGTACTCTCATTTAGTTTAATTGGAGAATTTAATCAAGCAGTATTTAATATTAATTCCTTATCTTGGTAGGAAAAAAAATCTCATAATTATGGATCTTAGATTTGTATTTACTTTTTTTGATGATGAAGGGACCACAAGAGACCTGTGAGCTCTTTCAATGCCATATGATAAAGACTCAGGTATATTCAAAGTCTTAGGGAAACGAGATGTGAGGAAATCAACCATATTTCCACCTTCTATTTTTTTCAGGCAAACCATAAATATGTATCTTGTTCTTTCTAGACTTGTTTTCAAGGTCATCTATTTTATTTAATAAAGAGGTATTTTGCTTTAATAAAAATTCAGTATTATGTTCTTCTGAAACCCCTCCTTCTATATAATTTTAGTGCATCTTCCATAATAGAGATCTTGGTCTTCTGTTACGTTATTATTTCATATAGCTGGTCCATTTGTTTTGTGCATTTTTCTTTGAAATTATCTGTTTTATTGTCCATTTTATCCAGTTTTATTGAGAAGTTTTGTATACTATTTAGAACTGATTGTAGCTCCTTCTTTAATGACAAATCCTGTGAGTTAGTTTTGGTAAAACTCGTAAAGAATAGGAAAAACCCTTTCTGTTTGAATGTTGACAGGAACTTAGAAAACTGAAGATGTAAATTCCAGATATAAAAAGAAGGTAATCTTCAAAGTTGAAGAATCCATGACATGTAATAGTTCCTGTCAGAAATATAACTCAAATAGCAGAGCTGAGAAACTAAGCTGTTAGCCTGTCACCATCTTGGCCACACGCATGATCTACCTTTAATGAATCTGGACAAGGTTGAGTCCAGAGTTTGGAGATTACCTATGTCTTTGTTAATAAGGTCAATAGTGATTCTTTCCATAGCCTTGCAGATGAGGCTAGTCAAGCTTGTGGGCCTATAATTCCCAAGTTCGGTTGATAGTCCCACTTTGTGCAGAGGGATTACTGTTGCTGTCCTCCATTCTACTGGAACATAGCCAGTTCAAAGCTGTGGTTAAACAGAGATCCATGTGAGTCTACTAAGTCATGTTTTAAGTTGTTTAAAAGGCAACCTGGAATATACTGATTCCATTGATGCACGTTTTGGGGCTTGAAGAGTGCATGAGATGACCTGCTGTTTTGAAATAATAGTTTGAGGAATGGTGGCAGGTATACTTTGGGAGATAACTGGAGGGGACAGGTGGGTGAAGTTTGCTCCAAATCTGCCAGATAGCAAGTTGTCTATTACCTCAGTTTGAGTATAGGTGTTGCCAATCGCAGCCAGTTCAGCACATAGCTGGGTATTCCCTTTTAGATTTTGGATGTAGTTAAAGAATGCTTTGTGATTATCCTTATCTAGGGAGACTATTTTTGCTTTGTAATTACATTTGAAGGACTTGACAAGGTCTCTAATTTGTTTGTTTAAACTAAAGAGGGATCTCTTCCTCTGCTGAGCCAGTTCCCTCTTGTTCTTGGACATTAGATTCTTTCTCTTGTTGTATAACCTGTTTATACTAGGGGTTCACCAGAGTGGCTTGTTTATTCAGCAAGACCTGGTTTTAATCCAGTCAGGTACAGCCGATTCTATAAAACTACCTAACTGGTTATTTAGGGCATTGGTGTACACTTGTGCATAGAAGTTTATTTTATCTGCATTTGAGGGTGCTTTGAAACTTCTTATACCATCACTTAGTAGGAGGTTGTTTGCCTTTGAAAAGTCCTTAAGCATTTTTGAGCTTGATGGGGTATCTGGTCTTATAATTACATCCAACAAGACTGATTTATGGTCTTATCTTACCAGAGAGGGTATCACACAGAGGAGGAGGGTGCAATGCTCTCCCATGTTAGTGAGTGCTATATACAAGACATATGAGTCTCTTGTGGGTGTGCTGACTAGCTGTTCCACAGCATTTAAATTGAAAAAGTCCAAGAAACTCTGAGCCAGCATATTTCTGGTTGAGTATGTTTTCCAGATGATGGTAGAATAATTAAAATCACCCATGAGTAAGGTGTTGGGCTGTATGGCAAGTAACTCCAGTATGCCCAAGTATGCAGTACGCTTTTCTTGTTTTGTGGTGGGGGGGCCTATAGCTAGATATGATGTGGTAGGGGGCTTTGACTATAGTTAATTGCAAATGGAGTAGCTCAAGAGAGTCATACTGTTTGACCATTCTCGAGTTGTACTTATCCTTAATGAAGATGGATACAGTTCCTTATTTGGTTCTTTCATGCTCAGTTTATGGTCTACCACATCATATCTAGCTACAGTGAGAAACTTCTCAAAAGCCGACTTTACACTTCTCAAGTCTGAGATGGTATCATTTAAGCCCACAGGGCCAATGGAAACCACATCCCACAATGCTGAATCCTACACAAATGCTTTCTACGGACATCTCCAAGAATGCATGGATCGTTCAATCCCAAATAAAACCAACACCCTCTCCACCAAAGGAAAGCGTCCTGTCTGGTGGACCCCAGTCATAAACAAATTGTATAACAAAAGAAGGAAGCTACTGCAAGACAGAGCAAAATCCCATAAAGGGAAGGCATCTCTGATCAGCACTAGTAGAAAGTTACGTTCTCTCATAAAAATATCCAAGGCCAACTTTGAGAGAAAAATTGCCAAGGACACTAAAGATAACCGCAAGGCATTCTTCAGTTATGTTAGAAACCTGGGCAGAAACACGCAGATATGCTCAGAGTTAGTACACAACGACAAAAAATTTACTGAACCCACAGATATTGCCAACATTCTGGTAGACAGGTTCAGTGCAAACTTCTCCCCTCCCTCACCTCCAAAAGAAGAAATACTCATCCCAACTGAATGTAACCTCTCTGTCATCTCTGATGTCCAGGTGAGAACTGCCCTCAGCAAAGCAAAAAACACAGCATCTATGGGACCTGATGGTAACTCCAAGAGGAGCTAAACCTGCATATAAAAATGTTATTTAACCTTAGCCTTACTACAGGATATGTACCTGAACACTGGCGTACAGCAACAGTGGTCCCACTCCACAAGGGAGGCTCCACTACAGACCCTGGGAACTACCACCCCATAAGATTGACCAGCCTGGTCTGCAAAGCTATGGAAAGAATTATTATGGAACTCATAAACAACGACATTGGGGACCTACAGACACTTGATCCCACCCAGTTCAGCTTTGTAAAGGGCAGATCCTGCCTTTTGAACCTGGTTGACTTTTTTGAAACAGTCACTAAAGCCATTGATGAGGGCAAGGCAGTCCATACAGCCTACCTGGACTTGGCTAAAGCCTTCGACACAATACCCCACTCAGGGATCATAGATAAGCTAAACAGCTTAAATGTAAATCCATATGTCACAAGATGGGTTGCAAACTGGTTAAAGAACAGAACCCATAAAGTCAAGATTACGGGAGCCATGTCAGACTCAAAGCCAGTCACAAGTGGTGTCCCACAGGGCTCTGTCCTGGGACCCCTCTTGTTCAGCATTTACTTCTCAGATGTGAAAGCAAACATGGGAGGGTTGTGGCTGACAAAGTTTGCAGATGACTGCAAACTAGGCGCCATAGTCGATACACCAGCTGACACATACATCCTACAGAAAGGCCTCACCGAAACGGACAACTGGTGCTGGAATCACGGCCTTAAACTGAATGCCAAGAAATGTATAGTCATCCCCTTTGGGAAAAACAAAATACCCACAAATTATCACATAGACAGTAACCCACTGAGTACCGAAAAAGTAATCAGAGACCTGGGGACCCAAGTTGATAGTGACCTCTCATTTGACACCCACATTGCCAAAGTGGTTAGAAAGACTTTCTACCTTGCCAACCTTATCATGAAGGGGTTAACATCCAGATCAAAGGAGGTCATCGTGCCCCTGTACTCCTCCCTTATCAGGCCCATGATTGAGTACAATGCCCCATTTGGTATGTACCTCACCCGGCACTTACAACAGCTGGAGAGACCCCAGAAGTACCTCACCAAGAGGATCAAGGGTCTCCAACATATGTCATATGCTGCCAGGCTAAAGAAACTCCAGCTCTATTCAGTAGCATACCGCCTGCTCAGAGGTGATCTGTGCTTGAAGTACAAGGCCATGTCCAACCAGGAATTGATGGACATGCCCCACCTCAAAAAATCAAAATCCATAAGAACCACGAGAGCCAAAGATTTAAACCTCAGTACAAACATAAATAGAACATGCTAGAGGGACAGATTCATAACTCAGAGGCTTCCCATACTCTGGAACAAAATCCCAGTCCATGTTAGGCAGAGCCCCTCACTGACTCTCTTCAAGAGAAATCTTGATGAGTGGATGGGAGATCGTAGGTTTATCCCGGGGGTCACCCCTGTGTCGCTACTTAACAGAGGCACAGTAAACTAATTTTAATAAGTAAGGGGGTCTTCAATGTGTCACTACTAGACAAAGGCACAGTATTCTAAATTTATCCTATACACCTTAGTACCACTACATGGGGTGGTGAAAGCCACATCTCTAGGGCTAGGCTTGCAAATGCCCCAGGGCAGATAGCCTAGTACTAAACTATGAATGTATGGAAGGCATTGTAGCCCTACATAGCTGGGTGGTTTCCGTGCCTTTAAACCATGTCTTAGTGACTGCACAGATGTCAGCATCTTCCAAAGTGAGGAGTGCTTCCAGGGAGTGCAGTTTCTTGTTTAGACTCTTAGCATTAAGCAGCAGTACCTTGAGTTTATCTAGAGAGGATGTTGTTATGTTGGGAGGTTGGCTATTTTAACACAATCTAAAAAAGGCACAGTAGGGGTGGCTAATGCAATTGCCAATATCCAAAAGCCTAGAGGAGACAGGTGCAGACCATCTCTAAAATTAAGATCCTATGACCCTATCCTTAAATGATGCTGTAGAATCTTTCACTTGCACTATGTGTATGGCCTAAACCAAGCTGCCCTTGTAAAGTCAACTAAGGGTTTAACATGTTATAACCAGTGATATCTGGACAGTTAGCCAGAGTGCATTATTAAATACATGAATGTCATTGTGTATTTAGAGTTAGATTAATGTGCTGAACCACTTTTATTTGTTTATTTTTTATCTGACATATGTAGATCTTCAATGATAACGTGATAAAAAGAGGTTTAAAAATGTTTGTACAGGTGCCCATACATTTTCCCAGAGTGTTTGTGGTTGAATCATGCATCCATCTGCTTTAAGACTTTTACTCTTTGTTGCCACTTTGTTTAGTATCCTCCCCTAAGGTAAATACACTACCTTATTTGGTACCCTCCCCTAAGGTAAATACTCATGAGGCTTCTTGTTAAGCCTAGTGTTTCAGGACATAGACTCTTTGCTTATGCTACATCTACTTATGAGTCACATAAAATTAAAACATGTCACAGCAACTTTGTTTGGTTTGTTGATTTGAATGCATTATAAAGACTCATGTGACATTAGGCATTCATGACTGAACCTGCTAAAGCATTTTTATTTATTTTTTTTTACAGGAGAAATTTGCATCGCTTCCATGATGCATTGATAAATGAAGTTTGCTAATGCCCTTGTACAGATGATAAGGAATGCCTTGCCACTCTTTCTTTTTACTTTTGATACGTAGGCATGCATATATCTGTACTTGTGTACCTGTGCTATTATAAGAATGACAATGATTGTATGAAACATCTTTTTTGCCTCAAACTTAGGGTTGCATATCATAGCTATATTATAGGCATACATATACTGTCAGATGTATCCCAGTAACATCCAAAGTCATAAAAAATGCTTCTTCTATTAACAGCTCTGAGATGGGTCAGATCAAACATATAAAATCTCTGACAGATAAAATTTCTGATAGATTCAAACACCATCTGAAACCATCACCAAACTGTAACTACTTTTGAATGAGCAAATGTAAATGTATAATGAGCAATTATCAGTCAGGATTGGTACAGAAGAAATTCTATAGACAGCATGGAGAACATGATATCAATGTGTTATAATATATGCATTGCTCAGGTAATTACTTCTCTAATGATAAAAATTACTAAAATATGTCCTGTCATTTCAACATGTAATAACTTTTTTCATTTGCCATGCCCCTGGACACTGCTAAAAAGCTGTGATTATGTACCCACTCCACATTTGTAAATATATGACATTTACTGTTACTATTCATGTACAGTTCTGCCAATGTTTTTGTAAGATTACAATTACCAGACCCATTTCAAGTCTGTTTAATTGGTTCATGAAACTTTTATTTGCTACTTTGTCAGATTTTTTGCTAAGGTTTTAGTATATCAAATCCATGGACCTCTCTTATCTGCTATTCTGGTCTGTGACAATAGGAGGTACTGCCAGCACAGTTAGCTGGAATTTTGTAAATAACTATATGTCATTTGTCAATATCAAACTGATTTGTACAAAATGCTGCTGTTTATTAGCAGTATGTGTATATCAAACTGATTTGTACAGACATTTTTGTTGAAAAGGCATTTGTAAAGTGCTTGCATTTGAATGTATCCACAATGTGCCTTACTGGAGAGAACAGAAATGTACATGCACTATTGTAAATGTTTAAATGTATATGTTTTAACAGAGGAAACTGAAGGGTTAACCTCAGTCCAGCAAACTTTAAAAAATATCTAAAATTAAATCACTTTATAGGCTAGGCCATGAAGATGTTATCTCACAGGTTTCAAGACAGCCAGAGACACAAAGTCCATACTATGAAGCTTTCTGTATTGTCTTTGGGATGAACTGATTACTACTCTGAAGGCATGGAGGTATGAAATTGTTTTATGACTTCCAGCACCTGCCACAGATTTGAGCATTAGCTCTTGTGTGTGTATTTTTACAGGTTGGTGCCAAGTCCTGCCAGCTTCAGCAGGGGGGGGGGGGTTGCATGGAAACTAGAAATCAGATGATCAGAAGTGATGTCATTCTGAAAGCTATCTCAGAAGTAATATTTTAGATATTATTTTGGGAAGTCTTATTCTGTTTTGGACCTAACAACCAGAAGAACCATTCACCACATAATCTGCCTTGCTCTGTTAAGTAAGTTATTAGGGTATAGTAATTCTCAGATTCTAGATTCAGTCAAGAATATAGTGAAGCTTAATTTAGATATTGTTTTTCTTTATTTGTCTGAGCCTGTCCTTCGATGTTATTTTAAATATTTCTGTGATTTGAGCTCTGATGCCACTGGGAATATATACTTAGTATTGACTTGTTCTTTTATTATTTACTATTAAATATATTTAAACCATTAATCGTGGCTGATCTTTGCAGAGATATTTAAGTATTTGCATATTTATTCGGTGACACTGTGTGGGCCACTCTTAATAGTAGCCTTGCTCTTGATCAAACTCCCATTTGAATTATTAGGTTCATAGGTTCATAGGTAGGTACTAGGCTATATAAGCCTAGTCAAATGGTACCCTGGCTTTTGCCCCCCAAGAAAATTATTTTCCTGTGCTCCTGTCAAGCAGAGCCACAGAAGTGATCCCCAGGGTGAATTTTCTATCTCCAATCCAATCATCAAGATTTTTCTTGAAGAGTGCTAATGAGGAGCTTTGTTTGATATAGATAGATAGTTTGTTCCAGAGTATGGGGAAGTCTCTGAGACAGGAATCTATCCCTCCAGCATGTTCTGTTTATTGTGGTGATAAAGTTTAGGTCCCTAGAGCATGTAGCTCAGAAGGACTGTGATTTTTTTATGTGGAGCATGTCCAACAGCTCTGGGTTTGACATAGCTTTGTATGTTAGGCAGAGATCGCCTCTGAGTAGGCAATATGCGACAGAGTAAAGCTGGAGTTTTTTGAGATGGTCTGTGTAGGGCATCTGTTTGAGGCCGGTAATTGGATCACTTTGTTAAGGGCCTTAAAATAGCTGGTCAGGGGTTCTAGTGGCAGTGATAACTACCTTATAGTCTGGAAAAAGGGGGCATAGCTAGTAAACCTGTGCCAGCCTTTCCCAGGTGTGTGTGTGTGTGTGTGTGTGTGTGTGTGTGTGTGTGTGTGTGTGTGTGTGTGTGTGTGTGTGTGTGTCTGTGCGCAAATCAATTTCCAAAGGGTGTGCGTCAGCTACTTGGGCAGGGAGATGAAGCACTGGTTGACTGGTTGAACAGAGAGGGTGTAGGAGAACTTGACTTGAAACCTTGGCTAAGGACTCAAGTCTATAGCTGTGGCAGTGGGGAGTCTTATCGGGGATCTGGACAAAGAAAGAGGAACTTGCCCTGGACTGACTGTGGTCTCTGAATGCTCTTACGAGAAATTACACTTGATGCAGAGAGCTGCATCTGGGAATACTGTGTGTGTGTGTATCTATTATCCTCCCAGTGAATGTACTCCACTGGTGCCAGTGGTGAGGCTTGAGGCTCCTTGATTACTGGCCTGGAGGTGCTGGAGGGGTGTCACACATGGGTTGGCAGTGGTGAGACATCCACATGACATATTGGTTGGCAGTGGTGGGATATCCATATCAAGTAGCTTCATTCAAAATCTGCCGTAATTTCATATAACTTGACTTTTCTGTGATTATTCTCTGCTGTCTTAGGAACTATGCTTAAGTTCCCTTTAAAATACTCAGAATCTTTTTCTTTAGAAATGACTACCAGCTGGACCTTTAGAGTAAGGCAAGGTATTTGCATTGTCTGTTGGGTGACCTAGGAACAATTAATTAATGGGGAATTAAGTGGTCAATATCCTGCTTGTCTACTTCAGGGTTTTCATCCAGCCACTGTATCATCTTCTGTTGTACCAGTGAGTGGTACAACACCATAATGTGATGTCCTAAAGGGTAACCAATGTACATTCAAGCACTGCATGTATGTGGCGCTCTGCATGTACACACATGAATATGTCACTACACACTATCTCCAGAGGAACTTACACAAATACAGCTTAAATGGAAAAAACACAACCAGCTGAAATATGATGGGGCAAGCCTGCAGTCACTCCAATCCCTGTAGCGTAGGACACTCCAGCCATTATAGTCTAGAGTTTTTCCTTCCATGGATAGGAAGAGCCCACATAGTGAAGGGCCATACTGGGGTATTGCCCCAGTAAGCATGAGCTCTGAAGATGGACAGAGCACAGAGCAGCAGGCAAGGAATAAGAGATCAGTGGTGAGCTGATAAGAATAAATAAATAAACAAAAATGTAAATAAGTGTACAGATAACTCCATTATACTCCCTGACATTGGGTAAGGAATAAGAAATCTGTGGTGAGCAGATGAGAAGAAATAAATAAACAAGTGTACAAATAACACCATTATACTCCCTGACACTGAGTTCAAAATAATGATAAGGCAGATTATTTAGTGACCCATCTTGTTCCCAATGGGACTCTCAGCTGTTGTCCTATAATTTGAAGTTATTGCTTCGTCATGATGTCATAACCAGCTGACTAGGTGTCAGTACTAGTTCTTTGACAGCATCAGTCAAGTCTCACTGCATTGCGCACTTTCGAAAATGTATTTTATAATTCTCTTTTCTTGTAAAAGAGATAATAAACCCACCCTTGCATTGATTTGTTTTAACTGTTTTTCTTTATATACACTCATACTGGGCCTAATTCCAAAAGAGTTGTTATCAGTGCAAAATGACTTACTCCAATGTAAGGCTTATTTATAAAGCAGGCTTATATTACAGTAAGTGAGAAAACTAGAGCAAGTATTTTGGAATCGGGCAGGTTTTCATCAAAGTCACTTACCCTGAAAACAAGTATTTTAGGATCTGACCCAAGGCATCCATTCAGTATTTCTGATTTTTCACCTTCTGCCCACATCACACTACACTTTTTTCCTTTGCTACCTAATGTGCCGATAACATGTTCTTGTATTTAACTAATCCTGCTTTATGCTGCTCTGTTTGTGTTTTTATTATTCTATTCACTGTTTTTTCTGCCTTAGCTTGTGACGTTCTCTGTCTAACCCCTCTTATTTTCCTTTAAATGCTGCATCATTACTTTTGAGCCTTCACATTCACACATTAAAAAAATAAATAAAAACAGAATGGACAACCACCCAGCACAGGACTTTAAAAACAAAATAAAAACAAGAAAAAATCCAAAATCCACAGTGTCATTCCTTCAAACCAACACTGTATTACACATTCCATATGTAATAAACTATTGGTCTGAAAGAACAACACAGTGGATTTCAGATTTTTTTTTTGTTTTTACACATTATTATTATTATTATTATTGCTATTTTGCATATTTTAGTAAAAAAGGCATACTGCATTTGTGACGTCTGCTGTTGCTCTCTTGTTCTTTTGTGTCATCATTGTGCCTGTTCACTAGAAGTTTCCAGTGTTTGTGCTACTTTATCATATATAGCATTACTAAACCTGGAACCACAATTTTCTTGGCTTGTCTTTGTGGCACGCTGTGCTAGCAGTTATCTATAGCAGTTTTGGATTTGCCATCATTTGGAAACTAACTACAGTCTTCTAACTAGGTTAAAGTAGTCATCTCCCATTTATAGATTTATATTTATTTCTACCTATATTTATTTTTTATTTATTTAATTCTGACAACCAACTCAGCCCTTCTGGGCAAGTCATTTTCAGAGGGGACCCAAAACATTTCATGTAGTAAAAGTTAGGAAGACAGCTGAAAGCATTACAAACTTTACACAAGCAACAGAAGCGAAACTAATAGAAAAACACTATAGTATCTTGAAATTACAGAAAGCATGCACAGTAAAACTTTACGTTCATTTGCAAAAATAACCACAATGTATTCTACTTGAAAATAACTGATAGTTGAAAAGAAAACCTCAGTATCTCTGGAACAGAGGTGTCTGTGTGTGTGTGTGTGTGTGTGTGTGTGTGTGTGTGTGTGTGTGTGTGTGTGTGTGTGTGTGTGTGTGTGTGTGTGTGTGTGTATGTGTGTGTGTTTGTGCGTGTTTGCGTGTGTGCGCGTGCACATGTGTTTGTGTGCAAACGTGTCTATGTGTGTGTATGTGCAGCTGGTGTGTAATCTGTAGCACTATTTACAAAATCCAGCTTAGACTATAGTGACTCTGTCATTTTTGTGGAGTGAGGTGTCCTTCACACTTTTTAACATTCTATTAAGCTTCCCGTAGAATGTATAAACAGTCATACTGACACATCTCAGAGTTCTCTGTGCAACATAGTTTTCTGACCACTGCAATACTGAGGCACCTTTTGTCACTGAGCCAGATACATTCCCAACTTCCTGGGTGATGTCTTGATAAAATTTAATGCACGGGCATTACCAGGCTGTCACTGTCAGGAAGGGAAGGAATGAGGGCTAAAGCTTGGCTCATTTTTTCCAGGGAAGGGGTCTTAACACTTCTTTAGCAATCAAAATGGAAGCATGGTGGAACTGCTGTCATTGGCTTCTGATGGCAAACTCAGCTAGGCATCATTCAGCAGGGCATGCTTGTGGAATGTGTGCATTCATCCTACACTGAAAAGTCTCATCACTCACTGATATTAAAATATCCTCCAGACTAGCATATTCCATTTAACAACTTTTACTTCTTGAAAGACTTAATAGGATGCACCATCTATAAATGTTTCAAAAGCTTCAGGTCATTTGAGGATGATGAAACAAAAATGATTTAAAAACTCTGATAATAATGGTAGCTTTGCCTGATGTTATTTACGTATTAACTGTTTTTTTCTCATCTTCCATTTACCATCACCAATATCTTTAATCTGCTTCTCCTTTTTATGACTGTATTTTAATGCACTTGTAACATATTTTGTAGCTAAGACCTTTTTCTAAAATATTGCAAAAAGTCGTCTTTCAACCATTTCTCTAACTTGCTCTAAATTTGGGGTTTGCATTGATTCCAGCATGGGTTTAGAGATGTGTACATCATAAAGTATCATAAAAGTTTTTTTTAATGCTATTTTACACATGTTTTAATAAGGTACCTTACTGGACATAAGTTTCCCTTTTCAAGGATGACCCAGGAGCACTGTCTGGTCAAGTGACTCGATAAGAGTAACAGAGTAGACAAATGGAGGTGGAAGGACTCAAACCCTCTACCTTTGGAAGAGATACTTATATTAGTATAGACAATATTATTCACTACTTTATTTTTGTAGCTTTACATAGAACATTTGAAACATAGGCCAATATAGTGCACTTTTGGAGAAAGACAAAGAGGAAAAAAAACAGATACTGTGGCACCAAAGGTCAGTTGTAGTAAAAAACAAACCAAGCCAGAAAGCAACTCAACAGACCCCCCCTGGCTAAAAACATAAACCTTTAAATCCAAAGAAAATGATGGTTAGCGTTTTCAGGTGAAAACCCTTGATCAGACAACCACGATATCACAAAGACACTATTTAAAATACAGATGAAGAATCCTATCGCTTAATTAATTTAACAATTAAAAATAAAGTCTATGCCTCTTAAGAACAGGCTTTAAGGGCAAAACACCATTAAGCCCTGGGCTTCTATCAGCTCCCAAGGTAATAATCCATGTTGTTTCACAATATTCAGTGTACCCAACTAGACCCCCCCCCCTTTATTTGTCTGAACAGACTGCAGCACCATAAAATTAAAATAATCTCCAGGATGTTTATGAATATGTTGAAACAAAGCACTATGTGTATCATTCATACATATAGCTGATAAATGCTTAAGTATCCTGCCCCAAACTTATCACATAAAATCTGCTTCAAGTTTGTGTTTCTCTACGTATTTATCAGCTATACATATGAATGATACACATAGTGCTTTGTTTCAACATGTTCATAAACATCCTGGACATTATTTTAATTTTATGGTGTTACAGTCTGTTCAGACTAATAAGGGGGGGGGGGTTACTATCAATTTGTTGATCGCAACTTGTGCGATTTACAAAATGTCGAGAGAGCCGTATGTCGACTCAAAACATCGACACAAAAAATGTCGGAACTTACATCAGCAAATGCAATACAGCATTCGGTGTTGTGAATTCCAACATTCCAAGCCAGATCGCACTATAGTGGTGATCGGGAAATGTACCCTTATCCTCACTGTAGTGCGATCTCGGAGTTTGTATATATAAGTAGGGGGGTGGGGGCACAGCCCCCCACATGGGGGGTGCAGGGGGCTTGCCCCCTGCAAACATGTAATGTAGTGTGGCAACTTTGACAGGCAGACAGTCTGGGAGTCTGCTTCTTGTTCGAAAATGTCGATATCGACATTTTTGGACATCTGGTTTGACATTTACGTTAGTCGATGTTGTGCGAACCGACATTTTGTTTCAACAATATGACTATTCAACTGTGTTACAGTCGACAAATTGATAGTAAACCAGGGGGTCTAGTTGGGTACACTGAATATTGTTAAACAACGTGGATTATTACCTTGGGAGCTGATAGAAACCCAGGGCCTAATGATGCTGTGCCCTTAAAGCCTGTTCTTAAGAGGCGTAGACCTCATTTTTAATTGTTAAATTAATTAAGCAATATGATTCGTCATTTGTATTTTAAATACTATCTTTGTAATATCATATGGTTGTCTGATGAAGTGTTTTCACCTGGAAGCACTAACCATCATTTTCTTTGGATTAAAAGGTTTATATTTTTAGCCTGGTGGTCTGTTGAGTTTCTTGATGACTTACTTTTGGAGAATGACCATGCATCTGGTCTTGTAGTTGCCTTCATACCTTTCAATTGTCCAAATTTACGCAGAATGTCCAGATTTTTCCTCATATTTTGATCTGTTTATCATAAAATTTTGGTTTTCTGGCAAATCTTGCTGATGGGGATGACTGCAATTAAGGGTACAGAGAATATGCAAAAGTGGGCTGGAATTTATTGGAGAAAGGTTAGCATCAGAGATCCAGTCATAATTCTTCATAGTGCATGGAGTTTTCTCTGTTCCACATGCTACTGGTTACAGAAAAAAAAAGAAAGTGCAAAGTGTTTTAGCAGCTTTCAAAGTTGGCAAAGCCCTTCACAAGCATTGGCAGTACTCAGCACCTAGCATGAGCACTACTCTAGAACTGCTGATATTCCTTGTCGTGCTAGATTAGTGCTCATCTAGGCTGTAATGTTCCCGATATTAGAGTGTACTGACAGTGCTCTGTGCACTACCGAAACTTAAAAGCACCGCATGTTTTGCAATCGTCTATCAAATGGCAGAAAACTCTACTGTTTATCTTTGCAAAGAGCAAAATGGCTACTCATCACTATATGACCCACCCTGCTACTTAAGAGTTATTTCTAGCATACTAAAACTGGAAAACTGTCCTCCAGTACAGAGGCAGACAGTAGCATCCCATCACTGACCCCTGAGAGCCTACAGACCAAGTAGCCCTTAGAGAAAGCTGCTTCACATTTCACTTGCATTAAAGGGCATTTAGAAAGACTGTACCACTAAAACAAAAGAGCCTACTAACAAGCATAAAGAAAAAGCTCAATCAGTCCCTGAAAATGTCCTACAAATGTCAGTGTCTGAAGGATAATGGCTAATTTATGCTATGCTATTATTCTCAAACTTCTCTTAAAAGGTATTACAATGCAAGCTTGAATTTTATTCCAGTGCTTCTTGCCTTTGCTTTTATAGCTGTAAATTTTGTTTGATGTATAAATTATAATTGCTGCTCTTTACTGATAATAATTATCGTGTGATTGTATACTGTCCATTTGTTATCTCATTATGTATAACTATTTTATCTCTGCATGGCTAAAGACGGTCCAAGGACAGTTGACTGACCCATTTAACAGATAATAAATAAAATAATTATTGTTTCTTTCTTTTCATTTTTTGCTGGAAAACTGTTAGGCTCTCTCTTCTCTTCTTTTGCCTTTTGCAGTGCTCCAGATCCTTTTGAAAGGTTTGACAGGTATGTATGGTGCTCTTGTTAGCTTCGCTATTTGATTCATTCTTTCTGCCTTTTTAGGAAGCTGGTAGGATAATAATTTTAATATTTCCAGTTGCACTATCCCCAGGTCCCTACCTAATGTTTGCTAAGTAAACATTTTAACTATGACTTAATATTCTTTTTTCCTTTAGGATCTTTTTTTTCCTTAACAATTGAACAGAGTCAGTTTTCAATAGAGGTGGAGTTGTAATCCAGATAGTCTCCCTGAAACATAGCCTCCAGATATGGACTTAACTACAGAAAAAAGGAACTCATGCTCCTGTCTACAGATATGTCTAATTATTAAAAAAATCTCTGCAAGATCCTAAAGAAGAAGTTAGACCACAACTATGCAACTAAAATGATGCAACCTCTGTGCCACAAATCATGCGATCAGAGATTATAAAAGAGTAATGTAACTAACCAGGAGGAGAGGAGGGAGACTGGAGACGCAGGAGAAGTGCTCATCAACATCGTCAACATACCTAGTAAACGCCATAATGACAAAAATCTTTCATTTCAATGGGTATATATGAAAAGAGACTATCACAATTTCATTTGCAAAGTGTGGAAGATGTGAAAAGAAGGGACAAGACAGACACATTCAATGACTTCTAGAGACTCTATGAGGCACAAATAAGAAACATCTTTGAATTAATTCATCTATAGGAAAGGGATTGCAGCTTTACATAGTTATGTAAGGATTTGATAATTTATTAACTGGATAAATGGCTTGATTCAAAGTTAACATTTCCACCATTTTTGTCAATGCCTTGGACCCTGATAACAAAGGCAAGCCTTATAGGTGTGGACGGCTTATAAATGCCACATAACCTTAGCAGCATACCTTTGGAAACTGGTAGTGGTAGGAGACCAGAGTACTTAAAAATATGCCTTTGGAAGGTAGTAGAAGACCTGAGTATTCAAGAGAAGTTTACAGACAAATGGGAACGACATGCAAATTCAGCACAAACAGTCACCAAAAGTCAGAAATGAGCCTCAAAGTTGATATTTAAGTTACAAGGAAGGATAACTCAAAGGAAATAAGGAACAGTGGGTTTTGTAAAGTAAGTGGATATTTGGCACATTATTCTGAGGAAGTGATGGTTTTACCAACCGCAATATAAGAATACACTGGGAAAATGAAATCACACAGTAGGATGCCGCAAATTAGCAGATAACTCATAAACAAAACGGATGAATTAATAAGGACATATGGTGCTCATCTGCCAGATTTTTTTTTATTTTCCACATAAACTGATCATCTTTTTATATGCATTACTTTTGGAGTTCAGGTAGTAAGTTAAGATAAGGATATTTTAGAGAATTTATAATACAAAAAACCTGTTATCATACAGCTAAGTACGAATGTAACACTGACTAAGACCACTTAACTCACCCACTGAAACCACTTCTTTACTCACTGGATAAGCTGTTGACCATAATCAGCCTACTACATGCACCTCCTTAGTTTTCTTCTACGTATTTCTGAGCAACTGCATTCTCAGGCAGGAACAGTTTGTATGCCTGCATCTCCCACTGCAAAATAAGTTAGTGTTTCCTTTTGTTCTCACTTGCTGCTCTACTCCCACCGGCCATCAGTTGTACTTCGTTGTTCTTTTGCTCTTCTTCTGTGTTATGGTATCCTGTTAGAGAGCACTTTATGTCCATATTTCCCCACCATCCTCTCCTGTCCTATAGGATATAAACAATATGCTTTAGTAGTCTAGTTTTGTATACGCCTCCTAACACTGAGCCTGTACCATTTTATTTGTCCATCCTCCCCATCAGGACACACCTCCTGCCACTGAGCCTGTACCATTTTATTTGTCCATCCTCCCCATCAGGACACGCCTCCTACCACTGAGCCTGTACCATTTTATTTGTCCATCCTCCCCATCAGGACATGACCCCAGCTACTGAGCCTGTACCATTTTATTTGTCCATCCTCCCCATTAGGACACGCCTCCTGCCACTGAGCCTGTACCATTTTATTTGTCCATCCTCCCCATCAGGACACGCCTCCTACCACTGAGCCTGTACAATTTTATTTGTCCATCCTCCCCATCAGGACACGCCTCCTGCCACTGAGCCTGTACCATTTTATTTGTCCATCCTCCCCATCAGGACACGCCTCCTACCACTGAGCCTGTACCATTTTATTTGTCCATCCTCCCCACCAGGACATGTCCCCAGCTACTGAGCCTGTACCATTTTATTTCTCCATCCTCCCCATCAGAAAATGCCTCCAGCCACTGACCCTGTACCATTTTATTTGCCCATCCTCCCCACCAGGACTTCCTCCATTCATTATATGCATTGTGAAAATAGCATGTAAAAATGGAAGCAGTACTCCAGTTATGGGTCCATTTTATTTATTTTTACAGTAAGAAAATACAGTTGTGTAAGTAAACCTACCGTAACAGCAGGTGTTCTAATAGATTACTGTTACATTGGTCTAAACTATATGGGACACCCTGCCAAAGATCAGACCAGCAAGCCTGCTTCCAAAGCTCTAGGGCATCTTCCACACACCCTAGCCCCTGTACAGGTAGAGCAGAGCAGTATAAGATCAGTGGCCAACAGAGCTTCCTTACCTCAGAAGAGGGAAGCCAGAGCCCTACCATATAGAAAGTGGGATAATAAAAACTCCCACACTACTGCATGAAAAGAACAGAAAAGAGTGGGATGGAGGGAGCGTATGGCTACTGCAACAGTTATCTATTAGAACACTAGTGCAGTAGCCTAAGCTCTATGGGACAAACATTAAAGCTTAGAAAGAAAGGGATGAGAAAGAAGTATCAGGGTTCAGGGCCCATGGACAACTGTCCTAACAAAGCCTGCTCTGGACCTAGAGAAGGAATCCAGTTTGTACTGCTTCTTATGACTAAGTTGCTGCCTCTAGTATATTTCTAGAGTCTACCCCTTTCCAAAAAGTCACAGAAGTAGCCAGAGCCTTAGTAGAGTGTCCCTGACTTTCATCTGAAGCATTTTGTTTTTGTGAAAATAGCACAAACAACATACACTAGCATGAGAGAACCATTTAGAAATGGTCTTTTCTGACATTGATTGTCTCTTTTTCTTACCTTCACTGGAAATAAATAGTTGATCAGATCCAGGGAAGCATTCAGGATCATAGCTTTGATATCCTCTGGTAAATTCTGAGATAGCAGCCAGGCAAATATTCTTATCAGTGACCCAGTGTTAATAGCACATATTATAAAAAGTTTGGTTACCCGAGACACAGAGGATACTAATGAATTCAGAGATGCCTTAGTCTCTGAAGATAGGGTGGGTTTGGTAAATTGGTTAAGCTCTTCATCTTATAGACATAAGATACAGGGCTTGGTTCTGACCATGGATTATTGGCTAGGCTTATCATGGCCTTTCAGGCAGTTACCTTAGTATTCACCTATGGACCAGTGGTGGGGGGAGGGGGTTATGGGGGGCAGCAACTAACTTTTCATATTGTCAGAGGAAGCCAGCAGAAACTTAGACATAACCCCAATAATTCAATATTCTGAAGGCTAAAGTGGAACAGGTATAACATTTTCCCAACTGATCGATGCTTTTCCAAGTTTGTCAGAAGGAATAATGCCTGTTGCCAAAAAAAAAAAAGAGTTTGCCAGAGAAATCACTGCAGGATTTGACCTGGAGCTAGAAAACAAGGAATTTGTAGATTTGGGCACCTTATATAAATGATCAGACTTTCCTGGAGTGTGTGATTTGCTGTCCAGCAAATTCTGACTATTACGAAAGCATCCTGTGAGGCTCCCAAACAGGAGGAACAGCTGCAGGTTGAGGAAAATTCACCTGTAACAAATCATATCTTTTTCTGGAATTCTGATATTTCTTTTGTCCTCACTGAAAGAAGTCCTTCATTATTGCAATAATATCAGAAAAATACAACTCTTTAGGAGAGGAATCTGATGAATAACATTCCTCAGATTCAGCTTCCCCATACTATCGTGTGGGAATCTGAGAAATATAGTTTGTCTAAATCCTGTCCCTCCAACTTGGAATGAGAATCTGAAAGAGAGGAAAATATTTTCCTTTTAAAGTGATGAGAAGACTCAAGCATGTAAAGCCTAAAAGGCTTTAAATAAACTTTTAGTAAAGCTCAGGCAATCCTCCTTATCTGATTTTAGGAGAACAGAAATGTCTGATCATATGCTTCCTTTTTCTGGGAGTTCCCTGCTAGAAAAAGAGCATCTTGAAAGCAAATCTCTTCCCCAGAATGAAACTCTTTAGAGAGGCTAAGCAAAGGAGCATCACACAGACCCTTTCCCACTGCCCACAAGAGTGGTCTTCCTTACCCAACAAGGGTAGATGAACAGCTGCACAGGACATGCCTACCTTCTGGTCCTTAGTGGCTTCCTGAGAGGTAGAACCAGAGGAAGCAAGAGAAAGTGATAAGCAGTCTAAAGAAAAACAGATGGCCACAACAGAGTCACCCATCATAGGTTCATAGGATCATAGGAGGTTACTAAGCTAATGGCTCTGGGGCCCTTACAAGCCTAGCCAAGAGTTTATCCCCAAAAAGAAACCTCAATCAGAGGCCGAGGTAAAGAGGAATCAGAGTCAAGGCTGAAGTCCACCAGATTTCTTTTCTCTTCCTGCATCTTAGGGAACTCCTGATTTACAAGGACCCAGGTTTATCTCCTTGCTTCAAAAAGTGCCTGACAAGCACTTAGAGCTTTGAAGAGTCGGTCTTACCTCTTGACAGAAAAGATAAATTCTGAGGTAAAATATTTTAGTGGCAACAATCAAACACACTAGCCCCAGTCCCTAACAGTATTTTTTGACAACAAAGTAACACTTTTCCTCACAAAAATTATGAATTATAAGGGAATCCCTTCAGGGACCCATGGCTGTATTTCTACCAAAAAGATAACTGAAGAACAGCTAATGGATCCCTTAAGAGTTAGTCCTACTGTTGACAGAAAAGTTTAGGTCTGAGGTGAAAGTTTTTAGTGACAATAACCAAATACACTAGGCCCAGTCCCTAACAAAACTTACTGACAGAAAAGTAACACTTTTCCAGACAAAATATGATAAATGATAAGGGATTTCTCACAGTGACTCAGGACCATCTGTTTACCCAAAAAAGGTGTTTAACAAGTGAGTAGTGGAGGTGAAGATATTTATTGAACTGATGTAGATGGAAAAATAAGTTTTGAGGTAAATATTTAATGACACCCCACAAAGCCACAAGTCCTATTAGCCAAATGTTTTGACCAAAAAGTCAAACTTTTTTCTCATAAAAAATAATCATTTGAAAGACATTTCCCATAAACTGGCAGATATGATGTAAAATTTCTTGGGGCAGCCACTAAAAACAGCAGTTCAAGCCTTTAGCAAATAATTCTAACAGAAAAGAAAAACTTTTCTTCATAAAAAAATTATGTTCCCAATTAGAGTAACTTATTTACCCAGCCTTGGTGAAGTGCTGACTGATCGTCAGGAACCTGAAGCCCACTGGGAAGATCCCGCTTTGACGACAAGAAAGTTATGAAGTTTTGGTAACATATGCACTGATTTTATACTGCTGTCTTTGAGCTGTACAATGGTGAGAGTACCTAGACGTTGCCTACAGCTATGGAAATTGGAAATTTAGTCTAAATCAAAAATAACTGTAGTTAAATTACAATGGTTTCAACCTGATCATCTAAAAATTTATTAAAAGTTTCCACACTAAAAGTACTGTCAATGAAACCACTTCACCAACATTTTCACGTCTGACCGTGCAACAAATACATTTTGATGACTTGCCCTGACCTCACTTTACAAATGTTAATAATATAAAATAATTGATATTGTGGTCACGCATCTACTCAGGATTTCCAGAGAGGGACTTTGAGTCAAATCTCAGGTTTTAGTATTTGCTGCCATTCCCCAGTGAAGGATATACTATGAGAATGCAATCAGTTTCTTATCAGTGGATACATGTTTGACCCTGCATGTCCTATAATCAGTAGTAAGCTGGGAACACCTGTTCCACTGCTAGACATGCGGAGGCAACTACCCCATCAGATAGTATCAAATCCTCTTTGGACACCTTTACCCGTCTATAGCACAAGGTTTTAGCAGACACTAAGGCAATAATGGATGCCAGTGAGAAGCAGGAAGTAAGAATGAGCAAGCTGACAGATATCATGCATGGACAACAACAGCTGGCAATGGATCACTGGGGTGTGCTTGAGTGACATGCCCATAGAATAAGTTAGCTACACCTGGCAACTCATTCCACTGAACTGAAGTCAGATAATCTCATGAAAAAAATAGGTTGAATAACCATTGTAAAAATCAACCAGTCTGAAATGAAGACAGTCAGTAAACCTGTTGAATTTACTAGGATGGAGTTTGCAAAGTCATTGCATTTTAATACCCCCCCCCCCCCTTGTGGAGATAGCTCAGAGTATCCTCAAGGAATTTACCTGCCAATCTTCTCGAACATTTTGTCTTTCATCTGTCTGACTAATGTGGAAGAGAGCTTGTGCTTATGAAAGGTAGAAAAACTGGCAGTGACTTCAGAATAGCTGTGGCTAGTGTGAGGATTAAGCCAAACTATAAGACCATTCTCTCCAGAAAAAGAAAGGCCATGGTCCCTGACTAAGAGACCTAGGAAGAATAATGTCAACTGAAGCTCCCCATGCTGCCTGTGATCCTGTATATGGACCAAGACAATTGTTTGACTGTCCTAGTGATGCAGAAGTTTTTAGAGAAACCTTAGCCACTGAGAGAGTACAGGCTAGACTCAGAACATGCATTCAACTCACAGAAATCATTAATTCCCAATCTGGGTTTAAAGGATAAAGCAAGCCAAGCCAATTGTAGGAATCAGGGCAATCTTCTAAAGGCAAGAGACTAAAGAGTCCTATTAGTACCAGTTCAGCAGTTGCCTCTATCTCATCAGGTCTGAAAGCCAGACCAGCATTAAAACCTCAAACAGATTTACCCTACTTGAGGAGATCAGAGAAGATCAGAAGAAGCTTCCTGATTTTTCATTTCTTCAGTATGTTTTGTGCCTCTCATACCTATTAACGTTTAAGCCACCCCAATCAGACTCAAGCTCCTGCTTCAGAACCATCCAGAAGACTATCATTCAGACAGCTATGAGGATCTTTCTGTCACTGCTCACACCTGGTACCTCTGATCCACTTATGTGTTAGTGCACACCCTTGTCCCCTCACCCAGGCAAGTCCTGCTAACCCCCTAAACCTGAGCCCTATGGCAACCATTCATCCTTATCCATGAGCAGGGAGCTACATGGTATAGCCCCTCCTGCCCCCAAAAGCTTCATATCATTTTGGATGTGAGCTATATAGACATTTTTCTGTATGGTCCTAATTCCATCACTGGTTGTGACATGCACACATGTTTCACCACAAAGACTATTGATGCCCCTTCATCTGCACATGCTCACACATTCGCGTATGCAAGGGCTACCATCACTGGCTAGGGAAGCAACAGTGTACACTCTTCTCTAAACTGACACCTGCTTTTAGTGCTTCTGACCTCAACTCACAGCACAGGAATGGTAACACAGTAAGTCAGGAACCACCAAACCCTTCCGCCAGGATTGGTGAGCTTTAGCTTTTTCATTTCCCATCCTCCTCTCTCTGGCTGCTCATGTGCCCAAGGTAGTAATTAGTCTGGCAGTTGATGCACTGGGTTATGGCTGTGAGCTGTAGTTTCTGAGGTACAGGGTTTGATTTCTTCAGCTGTTATTTGCCTACTATGTAACCTTGAGTAAGTTACTTAACCACAGAGTACTTGGGAGCAACTGGGAATTTAGGCTAGGCTCCACAATGGTCATCTGGCCTACAAGAGTAATAACTACTTATGAACCTATGAACCTAATCAATCTTGGGTCATCTGAGTTTCAGTCAGGCTTTACCACTGCATGACATAAAACTGGATTTGAGGAGCTAACAGGTACTGATAAGCTGAACACTACTGAAGGACCTGACAGAATAAAGGCAGTGAAAGCAGTGAACTTAACTACACACAGGAGCAATAATAATATATGACCATACATTGTCTACACATTATAGTCTGTAATGTTTAGTTTTCTAGAGGATCCTATGTGGTTTCCTAATATATGTGTTTCTGATAAGAGCAGCTTAAGACTTAAGGTGTTGTCTGAGGTTAATCGGTGGTTATCTTTTATTGTCTCCCTGGTTTTGAGCATCTTTAGCTTGTTGACTAACTGTATTGACCCCTGTATATAATAATGTGATTTGTTACTTAGAATCGATCAGTGATCTGCCATGTGGTCAAGATGACTGCAAGTTGATAGCTGGTAATTTGGAGAATAAGTTCCATGTGGAGGATAGAGGGATCAGCATATAAATTAGTTCTTTCTTATTTTCTTTTTTCACCATTGACAAGGGCTCCAATATTGGATGGCAGAGAGTCCCTAAGAAGCAATTAATTCACTTGCCTTCTGTGAAGGGGAAGGGGGAGAACTATCATTGAAGGTCCTTAGCTATGACTCACTCCTCACATGCATGATAGCTATTAAAGCTGATATGGAAACCTGCCTTTCTGTCGCCTGTATTCTATGGAGGAGAAGTGAATCCTGCTAAAGTAATAAGGTCTTCTGTGTTCAAGAGCAATTGTGTCATATTCGAAGGGCAGGACTTCCACATGGATCGTTATTTCATTGCTGGTTTTGTAAAGTGAGGCCTGAAGGGGAATGATGTTACTGCTCTGAAACTGTACTGCCTTGGGAAACCTTCACTGTCCTTCACTGTTTGTGTCACTCTTATTTTACTGTACTAATAAAATAACGTGAGGGGGAATAATAACCTTTAATTTGGTTATGCAAAGATGTAAGTCGTTTTTCTAAGAGAGGCTTAGATAGGAGCATGGAAGTAATTTCTTGCTCTTTTATGCATATTAGACATTTTTGTTGGTAGTTTTATTATTATGACTGCTGGGTAAGTGACAGTTGGAGATTTACCATTTCCCTCTTGGACATACAGAAAGGCGACATAGTTTCTCTGCTCACGCTTCGTCACTAGGCACTCAGTGGTAGCTAGTTTCAGGCTACATTACAGATTCCTGTCCATTGCTGTTGTAAGATTAACGTAATAATATGCACTTAGTGTTCATAGGTTATTACTAGACTAATGGCACAAGAGCCTCTACAGCCCTAGCCAATAATAGCCAGGATATGACGATGTTATAGCTTAATGCCCCAGATATGGGGTGGAGTAGTATCAGGGTAGTGGGTCTTTGGGTGTTGGAGCCCTGAGTCATTTTACTGACTGCCTCTGTCCATGAGGGACATGGGAAGTACCTTAGTAGTGAATTTATGGTTCCCATCTTTTTATCCAAATTCTTTTTGAAGAGATGGAGGGATGGACTTTGTTTTATGAAGATGAGAAGTTTATTCCATAGACAAGGTAGCCTTTTGGATATTAGTCTGTCTCTCCAGCAAGTTCTGTTAGAGTCACAAATAAGGT
The DNA here is from genome assembly GCF_019279795.1 of Protopterus annectens. NCBI lineage: Eukaryota > Metazoa > Chordata > Ceratodontiformes > Protopteridae > Protopterus > Protopterus annectens. The sequence continues at coordinate 727,723,813 of NC_056736.1, read as the reverse complement.
TCAAGTCCATGGAACACATAACCCTCGTAGCTCTGTTAGAGTCACAAATAAGGTTCAAGTCCATGGAACACACAACCCTCATAGTTCTGTTAGAGTCACAAATAAGGTTCAAGTCCATGGAACACACAACCCTCATAGTTCTGTTATAGTCACAAATAAGGTTCAAGTCCATGAAACGCATAACCCTCATAGTTCTGTTAGCCACAGTAAGGTTCAAGTCCATGGAACGCATAACCCTCGTATAATTTTTCTTCTGAATATGTAACATTTTCATCAGGCTGTATCACAGAATGCTTTGTAGGCCAGGCATAAGTCCCCTCTCAATTTACAACATGAGACGGAAAAAAGGCTTAGAGCCTTTAATCAGTCTGTATAAGACATGCTTCTTACATTTTCTATTTTTTAGTGAGAAATGTCTGAGGCTGCTCCAATTGGTTTAAGTGCCTGTGTAGGTACATGCAGAAGTGAGCATTGTACTCAATTATGGCCCTGATGAAGGACAACTACAATGGCAGTATGACTTCCTTTGATCTTGATGCCATGCCTTTACTTATAAGTTGAGTCACATAGAAGGATTTCCTCACTACTGTAGCTACCTGGTGGTCAAAGTTTAGGTTACTACCTATCTGTGTTCCTAGGTCCCTCACTACTGAGTCTAGTTTTAGGGGTGCGCTACCAGTATTATAATTTGCAGAGATATCTAACTTACCAAAAGGTATGATTATGCATTTTTTTAACATTTAGTCTGAGACCATGGTTTTGGAACCAGTTGTTTGTCATTTTTAGGCCTGTTTGTTGGATATCAAAATCTTTTGGAGATTCATTGATTGCTCCCAGCCTATAGTTATTAGCAACCTTGGTAAGCCAGAGACCCCCAACATTGGCCTTCACTTCATATAAGTACATACCAAACAGGAGGGGTCCCAACACTGAGCGCTGCGGGACAGTGCTAATAAAAGGTTTCTTATTGGAAGTGGATTCACCTATATGGACATGTGTCATGTCAGTGAGCCAGTTGGCTATGCATCTGATGATATAGGAGTTTATGCCTAACTCAGTTAGTTTATCTATGATACCCATGTGTGTGTGTGTGTGTGTGTGTGTGTGTGTGTGTGTGTGTGTGTGTGTGTGTGTGTGTGAGGGGGAGGTTGTGTCAAAAGCTTTGGCCAGGTCTAGATAAGCAGTGTGTACCGTTTTACCCTCATCCACGGCCATGGTGACTTTCTTGAAGAAGTCCAAATTAAGCAGGCAATACCTCCCTTTGACAAAACCATATTGGGTTTGATCTAGTTTGTGGAGAGTTCCTATGGCATTATTGATAAGGTCTATGATACTTCTCAACATGGCCTTGCGGGTAAAACTGTTCACGCTAATGGGTCTGCAGTTCCCTGGGTAAGTTGATAGACCCCCTTGTGCAGAGAGATGACTGTTGCAGTCTTTCATTCCTCTGGGAAAAAGCCCATTCAGAGGCTGTGGTTAAAGAGAGTTTCTAGTGGCCCTGATAAATTCTGATTCAGTCTATTTAAGAAGCATCCTGGAATGTTGTTGAAACCCATGGAGACTGTGTTTTTGGCTTTAGTGAACTCAGTAAGTATTTGTTCCCTCATAATTACTGGTAGGGGGATTATTGTCGGTATTTCTTTGGGTGTCACTGCTCACACCTGGTACCTCTGATCTACTTCTGTGTTAGTTCACATCCTTGCCCCCTCACCCAGGCAAGTCCTGCTAACCCCTAGACCTCACCCTATGGCAACCATTCATCCTTATCCATGGGTAGGGAGCTACATGGTATACCCCCACATGATTTGATGATTTTCTTTAAATACATCGCTTCTCAGTCTTTTGGCTAAGATCAAGTGGAGATACTATTGCGTCTTATCATTATTTGTTGCCTGAAGAAGTCTGTTGGTGAAAGTTTTAAACTTGCATATTAAAGAGATGTTTTCTCCTGTATACTCCAGTGCTTTATTTTTATGTATTATTTCTTTGGGTGTGGTAAGAGGTGATGGGGTGAAGTTTGAATTGAACTTGTCAGCCAGCAGGTTTGCTGTAGTTTCAGGCTGTGTGTAAGTGCTGCTGTTCATGATTAACTCGGCACATTGCTGAGTGTTTCCACTGAGGTTGCAAACATCATTTAAAAAAGCCTTATGGTTATCTTTCACCTGGGAGGCTATCTTTGCCCCATAGTTTGCTTTTTCATATTTGATCAGCTCTCTAATTTGTTTGTTTAGACTGGTGAGTGCCTTTTGGCACAGATTTGTCTCCTTCCTGGCTTTGGAGAGGATTTTTTTCCTTTCGTTGAATAGCCTGTTTATGCTAGGGGTCTACCAGGTTCGTTTATTTTTGCCAGTAATCATAAGTTTGACTCGGACAGGTATTGCCTCCTCTGTGCAGCTATGTATGTGGTTGTGGTTGTATAGTGCTTTTGTGTACAGCTCAGAGTAGGCCTTAGTGTCATCTGAGTTCAGAGGGGTTTGGAAGTTTAATAAGCTGTCACTTAGTTTGAGGTAATTGACCTTAGCAAAGTTCTTAACAGGTTGAGAGTTTGATGGGGCTTCTAGGTTAGTTTTAATACTAAAGGAGATCATTTTGTTGTCAAATCTTACCAGGGAGAAGTTAATTTATGGGAGTAGCATCCCCCCATGTTTGCGAGTACTAGGTCTAAGATATTTGTACCTCTAGTTGGGGAGCTAAGTCGTTACTCCAGGGTGTTTGCATTGATGAAGTCCCAAAACATCTGAGCAAGTGAATTATGGGTAATTTAAGTCTACCAGTTTATGGAGAGGTAGTTGAAGTCACCCATAAGTATGGTGGTAGGCTGAATGTTAAAAAAATTGACTAGGTTTAGGTAGGAGGTGTGGTTTTCCAAACTCATGTTAAGGGATCTGTAGCTAGCAAGGATGTGATAGGGGGTCAGAACTATGGTTAGTTGGGCATGGAATAACTCAAGTGAGTCTTGTTGTTGGACCAGTCTAGCAGTGTACTTGTCCTTTCTGAACACTGAGACACCTCCTCCCTTTGTTTATCCTGAGCTGCGGGGAATGGAAATGTATGAAAGGCATTGTAGCCTTTGATAGCCAGGGTGCTTTCTATGGTTTTGAACCATGTTTCTGTGACTGCACATATGTCTGCATTCTCCAGGGTGAGGAGTGCCCTCAGGGAGTGCAGGTTTTTTTTTTTAAAACTCATAATGTTGAGTAGCAGTACCTTTATGCGGTGTTTTTGGACACCAGAATCTGTACCACACGATTAGGTGTTTCCTTTATTTTTAATCTAATTTTTCTGTAGGTTATTTGTTTTCTAGTTTATAAATTCATGCATGCATAAAAAAATCTCCCTTTTTTTGTGGAAGATGCAACTTAAATGAGTCACAATAGGTGCAATAATCGTTGTGGGGAGACTGTATTCCTAACTCTTCACCTACAGAGAATCTTCAGTGTGCACAAACAAAAAGCTTTCATATATTTCCTGAGAAGAAGCAAAGCCTCTATCATTCTATTGTTGGAGGTAAAATTAAACAAAGGGGTTCTGGATCTTTTATTCAGACAATGGAGACTATGGCAGGTGCATACACCTCAACCTGTTAAAGCAAGAAATCTGGACAAAGCCCAACAAAATGGGGGACAAAGGCCCAAAACTAGGGACATATTTTAAATACTGTTCTTAAACTTAGAAAGTTGCTAGAGTAATAGGTTTGTTTTAACATACATTTTCTGAAGGATTTGAAGTCTGAAACTCAAATAATTGTCAATATTTAGCGACTTCAGTTCGCAAATCATCCCACTGATTCGTCAGAAAACCACAAATTTTATGAGGAACAGGCTAAAAGTATGAGTCAAAATCTGTACAGTCTGTGAAAATCTGTACAGTTGAGAGGTATGTGCAGGTGCCAAGCTAGTTTTGAGTTCCTTTACTCAAGCTACATAGTTCAGCAGCTTCTGTAAGGTCTCATGCACTAGGTCCGAGTCATTGAGTTTGCTCTGCCGCTGTTTTTTTTCTTAAAGCGTGGATTTCTTACTAAAGATCTCATCATTTGTGATGTTTGGATTTTGTGTTCAGTGTACAACTTTTCTTCCGAATCATCCTATTCTCTTCTGTAATAAATTGTACTTACAAACATTGGACGAGTTGGACTCATTCGGACTAATTCAGAACATTGTGATGCAATTGGATTTACTAATGGAAAATCCATATCATTATAGTAATTTTCTTCACATGCTGACAGGCAGGGGTTTAGCCAGGATTTGTTTCAGCTATACACTAATATGCACACTATCTTCCAGAATATAGCCACCGCCCACCTCTTGACAGTGCACATTTCTGGGCAGCATGTCTTTTCTATACTGCCAAAAAAATCTTGAAATCACACATTTAATGAAAAGATAATCAGGTACTTGGTAATAAAAGCTGTTAACAAAACATGTTGCTTAATAAAACAAAGCCAGGTACCTTTTTAATTATAGCATTCCTCACTGCATACAATAAACACTTTTTCAAAACAGTATGTTGTGATCTATATGACATACTCCTGGCTATGCATCTGCCCTGACAGAATGCATTTGTGATTGCCTTTTCCTTTAAATTATATAACTCTAGGTGTAACTACACACACATGCATGCACACATGCACACAGACACACATACACACTTGCACATGCACACACACACACACACACACACACACACACACACACACACACACACACACACACACACACACACACACACACACACACCTACCATGAAACAAAGAAGAGGAATATTTTAAGTTGTTCATGCACAAACTAATCGTCAGCAGACATACATTTTCTGGATCTAAGTCACACTTCCATGGCAAGTTAACAACAGCCAGCAACTGTACAGAGAGGATTGCATCACCAATCCCTGATGGTCTGTTAGAGGTGTCCAATTTTACTCTGACACACAAACTTTGAAGCTAGTGAACTATTTATTGGCAATTCCTGCATTTCTTTTTTTTTTTTATATGTTATGGAGATTTATGGCTGTCCAGCAATGAAGTTTTATTTTCTGTTTAATTACAGATAATGTCAGTGGATAAAATTGTTTAAAGTACTGGGTCTTGACAGTAAATAATATATGAAATGAGTAAGGGCAGGGAGGATGTGAACCTATGATTTTTTTCTCAGAATTCTGTGTGATGCCATCATTTTGTTGCCCACTAACCAAGATATTCTGCCTTCAAAATGTTCCTTTCCTTGCCAGTATTAAATCATTTCCAGAAATCCTGGCACAAAGGCCCTCTTGTCTGTGGTTTATAAAATAGGGATTTAATGATGGTTATTGCATAATGGTTAAGGGAGACTAGAAACATAAAACCCCAAACCACAAGCCAAAAAAAAAAAATTCATCATTGAACAAAAAGGGCCAAGAGGAATCAAAATACGTCAGAGCTGGTTCACTTGGGACATAAACTAAACATTTGTGGAAACAGACAGTGACCAATATGTGATTCCCTAAAGATATTCTGATATTCTGGTTTCCTGTCACTATATCCAAGATATATTTATTAGATTTGTTATACTGTATAAATTTAAAGAACAGTATTATTTAAAATCAGTATTTTCTTTTTACTTTTTTTAACAAAATGTAACAATGGAGATCTGTACTTAGCAGCTTGAGCTATTATTTTGTTCAGTATTTGTGTAAGTAAAATTTCCCTAGAGATTTGTAATATAAAAACACTTAATAGCTAACCCTGCCATTAACAGCTCCCTAGATTAATGATAGCTAAAAGTGTCATTAATAAATCATTTTTTGAGTGTGTTTCCTATTGTGTTGGTTATACATTGCTGTTTTCATGTTTCCGAGGCTAATAATTCATAACTGCACCAAAGATAATGCAATTTTTTTTTTCCTTGAGGCAAGAGTATATGGACATCAGACAGAAATCTGACATTTCAGTTACAGAATAATAGTTTTAAGAAGACAAATAAGTATGTTTTTATATTTTATTAACACCTGGTGTTATATACCTTGATAATGCACATTTTTTGCATCCTATGCCAGTTTTATCAATGTAATCACACACATTAGCACTCCATATACATTTCTTCACAGCTTTTTTGATAACCAGTTCATTTCTGAGTAGCATCTCTCATGTTTCTTTCTCCCCTAGGGTTACCACCTGTCCCTCTTTGTGAGGGACAGTCCCTCTTTGGGCAGTTGTGTCCTGTGAAAAAAATAAAAAAATCGCAAATGTCCTGACTAGCATAAGCAACTCAAATGCGACAAGAATAATCTTTTATTTTGGCAAAAAAAGTGAAGTTCTGTCCTTTGCTTTAGATGTGGGTATGATTTGTACTGCAATATTTCATATCTCTATAAAACAATATCCCACTTTAGGCATTTGAAAAGGTGGCAACCCTATCCTCCCCACTCCATCCAACTTCAAGATTCTTGTCCTTCCCTATCTTTCCTCTTAAAGTAGTAACTTACTGAACACTTTCCCCTTCTTTTTAAATGAATTCCCTTATAACCTTATATTATAAACATTAATTAATCTCTTTATTACCTCCACGTGTACCTTCCCCATGTTTATTAGCATTTCCCTGCTTGTCCCTTTCTGTTTACTGGAAATATAACCCCTGCTTCATCATGTTCCCTTCACTTCTCCTGTTTTGTCTCCAAGTGGTCATAATTTCTGGTTTCCTTTCACATTCTTTTCAAAGATCACCTCCTACTCTATTCAAAACTCATCTAAAAAATCTTTTCAATAGGTAACCCCACGTCTTATTTTACTGATGAAATCCAGTTCACCCTTTCATAGCTGTAACATCTCTGCTTCCGTCTCTCTTTTCTTCTGTTTCATATAATCCATTTGTCAGATACAACTATGTATTAGTTTCCTGGGTATGTCTTAAATAGGACCAGCCTTTCTGAGTCTGTCCCTTATCTTTAACCTTCCCATTAACCTTTCCTCCAATTGGAGGCACCTTACAACATTCATATGCTTTCATTATATCACAGTGCATGGAAACCCCGCCCACCTCTCCCTGCTGTCCTCGATTTCCCGTGGCACATCTTTACGTTTCTCACTGTGTTCTTTCAGCTTTTTACCATCTTTTTAGGCCTCTTTTATGACCACTGTTATCTGACTAAAGGACCCCGCACTTTAACCCCTACAGCTGCTTTCTACATTTAAGGGCCACATATCCTTTATTAAAACCATCCATTTACCTCCCACTTCTCATTCAGTGTTATATTTTTTCAAGCCATATTTCACTGTTTCTCATCAGATATCTTCTGAAATACTCAAAGTTTCATTTCACTTGTCTGTCTTGCATAAACATACCAAATTCCTCTTTGCTACCTTTGCTACATAAACCGACCTGTTTCTCTTTTCTTACCTGTCTGCACTACCTTAGCCCTCTCTACATGCTTTCATATGATGATAGCCACACTTAATTCTAGAGACTTTATTGTACGTGTATATATATATATATATATATATATATATATATATATATATATATATGTATATATATATATATAAAATATATGTTCACTTCACTTGACCGAAAACTCATTTGACCAAAACCTCATTTGACCGAGACGAAATGACCGAAAACTCATTTGACCAGAAATAGTAGTGGCAGTGTATATGACCTTTTCTCCACTGTAGTGCGACCGTGGAGTTAGTATATATATTTGGGGGGGTGGGGCACATCCCCCCACACTGGGGGGTGTGGAGGGCAAAGCCCCCCACCTAGCTTGGTTTTAAATCATCCAGTGCTGTTAAGGGGTCAGTAAGTACTGTTTAACCAACATAGGTAACTCCAGGATTGTACTACAGTGGGAAAAAGGGCATATACACTGCCACTACTATTTACAGTCAATTGAGTTTTCGGTCAAATGAGTTTTCGGTCATTTGGTCTCAGTCAAATAAGTTTTCGGTCAAGTGAAGTGAATTCATACATACACACACACACACACACACACACACACACACACACACACACATATATATATATATATATATATATATATATATATATATATATATATAAATGGGTCCCTTTCAGAATTTCGAATCTTAAAACTTCGAAACCCATATCATCGAAGACCATATGTTCGAAGTTTTAAAACTTCGAAATTCTGAATGGGGATCGGTATACAGTGCGGACTGGTAGATTTCCCTTGTCCTTGCTGTAGCGCGATCTCAGAGTTGGTATATTTAAGTTGTGGGAGGTATAGGAGGGTGCAGCCCCCCACGAGGGGGGTGCAGGGGAGCTTGCCCCCCTGCTATACACAGTTTATTTTTTATTGATTGTGTTTTGCAAGTCTACTGCACATTTTCAAACATTCAAATGTTCAATCATATGGTCTAGGCCATATAGAATTCGAACATTTGAACGTTCAGTCATGTAAAGTAGACCCATATATATATATATATATATATATATATATATATATATATGGTTCCCCTTCAGAAGGTCGAATGGCTGAAATCTCAAAATGCATATGGCCGAAGCCATATGTTCGAATTTCAGAAGCTTTATTTCAAAAGGGAAATAAAAAAAAAACAAAACAACAAAACACAAAACAATGTTTCTGCAGGGGAGCAAGCCCCCCTGCACCCCCCACACCCCCCGCTACTTATTTATTCCAACTCCGAGATCGCACTACAGCCCAGAAATGGAAATCTCCCATTCTGCGCTGTATGCCAGTCCCCATTCAGATGGTCAAGCTTCTGAAATTTCGAGCATATGGTCTCGACCATATGCATTTCGAGATTTCAGCCGTTTGACTGTCTGAAGGGGAACTATATATATATATATATATTTGCAAGTCCAGCCGTGTTATTCTTTCATATATATATATATATAAACTTACAAAGTTGCCAGAATAACAGGGTTTGCATTATTAAGTATTTTCTGAAGGGTATAAAGTCTGAAACTCAAATGTCTGCCATTATTAACTATTGGTTAGTGACTTCAGTCTTCAGTGATTTGCTAGAATGCCATAAATTTTATCAGAAACAGACCAAACATTTTAGGCAAAAATCTGGACAGTTGAGAGGTATGTATCTCACATGAGGAATAAGGTCACATATGGATCAATAAGTAAGAATATATTAGGATTTATATAAAATGTTGCAGTAACAAGTAGTTTTGGTTGGACTGCAATGTGGGGAACTGTGTATAGAGGAAAGGAAAAGTGAAGCACAAGAACAAAGTAACGAAATGAATAAGGCGCTGGTAAAATGGAAACAACTAAACAAATATGAAAACAGAAGACGGAGACTCTGAAAAGGAAAGAGCAGATGGGAACAATAGCAGAAAAGAGGACTAAATAGCACGAATGGAAATGCCGACATGATTTATTACACTGGAGAAGGGCAGCATCAGTCAAGGTCAAATGTAGGCAGCTTGAAAGTAGATGAAAATAGCTTCTGGGGTTTAGAATTAGCAAAATAAAATGCAAAGCTGAGATCAAAATAAGTTTTTAATAAAAGTCATTACAATTTGTAATTGGATGAAACAACTAACAGATTAAATACTGTGTGTTCAAGATCTTTACTTTATTTCATAAGTGGAACAAGAGTGGCATTCAAAAGACATGCGTAGAATGGACGTGCATTCATTGAAGGTTGGGCGTCGAGCTGGCACCTCGGCACCGTAAAAAAAATCTACTGCCAATCATTAGCGGACCGGAGTTCCACTGTGGCAACCCCTAACCGGGAAAAGCCGAAAGAAGAAGAACAAGCTAGGACTGGGTAAATGTGAGAGGGCTGAGTGTATTTGATCTCTGGGATGGAAACAACTTCATTGGTGCTTACTTACATAACAAAAGAAGATAGTTTTATGATCAACAGAAACAGTTCGTAATCTGGAAAGGCCATTATACCTAGATTTATGCAGGTGTCAAGAAAAGTTAGAATAATAAATGTTAACGTCCTAGTTTATACATACATACATACACACACACATATATATGGATCTATGTCAGATGATCGACATTTCAGAAACTCAAAAATAATATCAAAGAGACCATATGATTGAGTTTCCAAAAACTTGAACATCAAAAAAAAAAAATCTGCCGTTTTTATGTTTTTGTAGGGGACAAGTCCCCTCCACCTCCCACACGCCCTGCAAATTAATTATACTAACTTCGAGATCGCACTACAGTGAAGAAAAGGGTAAATTTCCCAATCCTTGCTGTGCCACAATCTCCACTCAAAAGCTTTGAGTTTTGAAAAACTCGATTATATGGTCTTGACCATATGGAGTTCCAGTTTCTGAAAACTCGATCATCTGATAGGGACCCATACATATATATATATATATATATATATATATATATATATATATATATATATATATATATATATGTATATTGAGAGAGAGAGAGAGAGGGAGAGATGACATTTTACAGAATGAGGGATAAGAATTATCCACATGGGTGTCTACGATTCTAAACATCTGACGAGTTCTCCCCCTCCTCTCCAACCTTTGGTTATTCTGCTGGTGCAGTGTTGAACTACACACAATACACATGGATCTCCTCCCCCAATAAACAACTTTTTGCAGGCCTGTAGACTCTGTGCAATCAGGGACAAGAATTACCCATCTGGCTATCTATGTAAAGATCTATTCTTCTGTATAGTTTTACTGTTGGAAACTCCCTGTCAAATAGAAAGGATCTTCTTTGCTCTTTACTTCTGTAACATCTCCGCATTTCTCTCTCTCTCTTCTATCTTTTGTATCAACAATGTACACATCCTACATTTGTCTCTCTCGCTCTCTCTCACACACACAATTTTGAATAGTGATAGTATCTCCTATTTGTTTCTTATCTCTCTGCAGCTATCATATTTTACACTGGCTCTTTCTCACTCCCTCTTTATCTGATTTACCTCCTAAACTTGGTGTTCTACCTATTGTTTTCACTAGAAACACTGTTGTTCTGTTTTCTGCACTCCTTTTCCCTCCTCTGACTTTTTTCTTGCTAGTCAAGTCTGTCCTTAACTCGTTAATCTCATTTGTTATTTATTTTGCTTGTGATTTTGTTTACATTTCTTTTTAATGCTTCTACCCTTTGACCTATCATCAACACCATTGTGTCTGCTGTATTCATTCTGCCCATGGTCCTATACTCTGATGTTTATCTTTTTGGGACATTTCCGTCCACACCATACCCATCTCTTTCTTCATTCTCCTTTTCTACTTTTAACCAGGGTTGTAAGATCATTCGGCACTATGTCAGCTCTCTGGTTTTGTTTGTTTTCAGCATTACATATATTGTTTTATTTGGGAGTTGTACTTACCAGCATTTTCGGGTTTAGCCCCACTAAGCTCCCTTAGCCTACCCCATTTCTATCCCAACTCATCTTACTCTACATCTGTATTCACGTATTCTCTATAACTCCTCCCCCTATATTACTTTACCCTATCCAAATTTTTCTCATTAAAATAAAACCCACCTTATTATCACTTATCTCTGCAATTAACAGAAATCACAAACAAATCAGCAATTACAATCCCTCAGCTGATCACACCTCCTCTGCAGTAACACTCATTATACAAATGCACTCCCACTGGACTCACATACCTGCAACTAGTTCAATAGCAACACTTTCCCACCCAATGCAGTAAATCGAGCCTGACCACTTTCTTCCATTAACACTATACTTAACCAGAAAGCCATCTTCTATTTTACAATCACCTTTTATAATCCAATTACTCATCTATCTATAGCACATCTGCTGTTCTCATTCATCTTCCCCTTTACTGTCTCTTCACCTTAATGTAGCACACCAACACATCCCTATACTATAATAACATTCACTTTAATGTCTACTTCCCTACTCTTCTTAGTAATGTCACATCTTACCACACTCTTCTGTTAATACATTATCTGCCATCCCTTAATCACATTCCTGTTAACTACTCTACCAGCAACAAACCTGTACAATACATCTCAAATGGATATACATCTTAAGTATCTAAACTGCTCACTCACACTGCCCAAAACCAAAATGAAAGGGGAGGTTGGCATAATGGTTAATAAGGTATTTACCTTACAGACACAAGGTGCAGGGTTTGAGTCTCACATAGGGTAATTGGCTAGGCTTAAGATGGCCCACAAGGGCAGTTAGCCTAGTGCTAATCTATGAACCTATGAAAGCTAGATTAAAAACCAAAATGTTATTGCTCTTTATAACAACAGTACACCTATATGGTGGCATTCACCTCAATTCCAGCCTATCTAAGTTGATTTCTAACACAAATTACTCATCCAGTATGGCCTGATCCACAACTCAGCAAACACTAATTAACCTACTACTGGTTTTACTACCCAAACTGCATCTCAGCAAACTCTTATAAACAGTACTGTCTTGAAACTGGTCATTATCAATATCCATAGCATTTGCAATAAACTAGCAGGAGTTCATGATTTGATAAGTCACCACATCTTTGATACATTGGCAATCACTAGAACTTGGCAAAACCAAACATTAAAGATGAAGATATACCCCTACCGGGCTATAATATAATGAGAACAGAGGGGATAAAGAAAAAACGTGGCACTGTTGTTATTAACTGTTGAGATAACACATTACCCATATACTATCCCAGAATTAAATATACTGAGATCCTCATCACATTTCCCAAACTTAATTGCAGAAGCCTATGCGTGATTGCTTTCTACATCCCCTGTAAACAAAATATCACCATAGATGAAGAAATCTTGCCTTGGGAGTCAACTACCATCCCAAAAACAATTTTATTCTAGGTTATCTAAATATTGATTGGCAACCTTTCACTACCAAATTGCCCCAAAACACTATAAACCTCTATGGCTTCACCAACCTCATTAACACCCCAACAAATTATTACAAACCAAGTAATAAAAAAATTAGTATTAGAATGACTACTTACTTCAACGCCCTATCAGTTTTTCATCCTCGAGGATCCTTCCAGATAGCATCAGAGATCATTGTCCAATATTTGCAAAAAGACTAAACACCCATATATCTTTCATATATCTTTGCATTTATTACTGCTGAATACCTGAGTTGTTTGGCTTCTGCTACATACTTACAATCAACTGCATCAGCTGAGTTAAGTACAAATTTGCTGTGTTAAAGATTGTACTGCATTTTACTTTTCTGTCTATTTAATTGTTTCATTGAATATCGTGGTCTGTGTCTCTCTGTAGTTATTTATTTTTCTATTCAATTGTTTCTCTCTCTCTGCAGTAAGTGGGGGCTATTGTGTTTCGCTTCATTGATATTTAGTGTTAAACTCAGCCTAGAAGGTTTCTCTGTATTTATAAGTGTTAGTCACATATCTTTGAATTTATTACTGCTCAATATCTGAGTTGTTTGGCTTCTGCTACATACCTACAATCAACTGCATTATTAGCTGAGTTAAGTACAAACTTGCAGTGTTAAAGATTGTACTGCATTTTATTTTTTCTGTGCAGTGACTGAGACCTAGTTCAAGGCTCTAGAGAGCACCCCTGCATTACCAGGCTATAATTCATACTACACTTTTTGGCCATCTAACCTGGACCAGAACACCAAAGGCAGAGGTGTGTCCATATTAATTAAGGATATACACACCTCCAGGCTAGTTGCACAGCATAATGCATCCAGGGTTATCTGAGTGCAACTAACTCGGGGCAAAACTGCAATCAAAATTGTAGCTTGCTACAGATCCCCTATCATGCCCCATGATTCCCACTCCTCTTGATATACTGGATAATATTAGGGTTCAACCAAACACCCTAATAAAGGGTGATTTCAACTGCCCCACCATTAACTGGGAAAACTACTCATGTACCAACTCTTTCACTCAACGCTTTCTGGAGTTCATAAATTCCAATGCCCTGGATCAACTTAACCACACCCCCACCAGGGGAAAAATATCCTAGACCTAGTCATTACCAACATGAGTGACCGATGTTCCACACCTGAAGTCAACTCCTCGTTGGTCAGATACGAACATAAGCTAATCACCCTAGATATCCGCATCCTGCCCCCACCCACCATTAAGGAAACCACAGTAAAAAAGTTCTCCAAAGCCAACTTCATGCTTCTTAAGACAGAAGTGGAGAACTTCATGACATCCATGCAGATGGGTAATACAGTTACGACTGCTGAATCCTACACAAATGCACTCTATAAGCACTTACATGAGTGCATGGATCATGCTATCCCAAAGAGAACCAAGACACTATCCTCCAAAAAAAGGAAGCCAATCCGGTGTTTCCCTGCCATAAACAAACTCTACAACAGAAGGAAGAAACTGTTGCAAAAGAGAGTAAAATCCCATGAGTGGGGGAGCTCCCTGGTCAGCCTCAGTAAGAAGCTGAGATCCCTTATAAGATCCTCCAAAGCTAGCTAGGAAAACAAAATTGCCACTGATTCTAAGGGCAACCACAAAGCATTCTATAGCTATGTCAAGAATCTCAATGGCAACACCCAGATCTGCTCTGAGTTACAGCACAATGGCATGAAAATTACAGAACCAACTGATATTGCCAACATCCGGCAGATAGGTTCAGTGGTAACTTTACCCCCTTCTCATCACCTAAAGAGCCCATACCTATACAGAAAGAATGCAGAGTCCCTGTAATCACATCTATGCAGGTAAAAGCTGCACTCTCTAAAACCAAAAACACAGCATCCATGGGACCGGACAACATCCCAGGCTGCTTTTTACATGAACTTCTTAATGAACTGACTCCCCACCTAAGCACCATTTTCAATCATAGTCTTACTTCAGACTTTGTGCCCACTGAATGGTGCACAGCAGCAGTTATCCCACTCCACAAAGGGGAGCTACCACTGATCCTGGGAACTATCACCCTATTAGCCTGATGAGCCTGGTTTGCAAGGCCATGGAATGTATTATCATGGAACTCATAAACAAAGACATTGGTAACCTCCAAACTCTCAGCCTCACCTAATTCAGGTTTGTGAAAGGCAGATCATGCCTTCTGAACCTGATCAACTTGTTTGAGGCAGTCACCAAAGCCGTAGACAAGGGTAAGGTGGTTCACACAGCCTATCTTGACCTCACCAAGGCTTTTGACACCATCCCCCATTCTGGAATTATAGTTAAACTCACTAAACTAGGTATAAGTCCCTACATCACAAGATAGGTTGCCACCTGGATCACTGACAGAACCCACACTGTAAAAGTTGCAGACTCCAAATCTGACTTCAAACCAGTGACAAGTGGAGTACCACAGGGTTCAGTCCTGGGACCTCTCCTGTTTGGTATCTACTTCTCTGAAGTACAGGCTAACACAGAAGGCCTCTGGCTAACAGAGTTCACAGATGACTGCAAACTAGGAGCCATAGTAGAGTCCCCAAATGACTTGGACATCCTACCAAAGGGCCTCACTGAGACAGATGCCTGGTATCAGAGGCATGGCCTCAAGCTCAATGCCAAAAAGTGCATTGTCATCCCCTTTGGTAAAAACTCTGTACCCATGAACTACCACATAAACATCAGTCTACGTAACTCCGAATGTGTGATAAGAGACCTTGGGACCCAGGTGGACAGTAGTCTCTCCTTCCTTAATCACATCGCCACAGTATTCAAGAAATCCTATGTGGCACACCTCATCACAAAAGGGTTCTCATCCAGTAAAAAAGAGGTCATTGTTCCCCTCTACTCAGAACTCAGACACATTATATAGTAAACGCCCCTTTTGGAATGTACCTCACAAGACATCTGCAGCAGCTGGAAAGGCCACAGAAGTACCTCACAAAGAGGATGCCCTACACTGACGATCTCAAAAAACTCCAGCTTTACTCTGCAGCATATCACCTACTCCAAGGAGATCTCTGCCTAACATATAAAGCTATGTTAAACCCAGAGCTGTTGAACATGCTACAACTAAAGAAATCCCAATCCCTCTGAGCTACACGCTCTAGGGACCTAAACCTTGTCACCACAATAAACAGAACATGATGGAGGGATAGATTTCTGTCTCAGAGACTTCCTATACTCTGGAACAAGCTACCCATCTATGTCAAGCAAAGGTCCTCATTAGCAGCCTTCAAGAAAAATATTGATGAGTGAATGGGAAATGGGAAATACACCCTGAGGATCACTTCTGTGGCTCTGCTCGACAGGGGCACAGGAAATTAACTTTCTTGGGTGGCGTAAGCCAGGGAACCTTGTTGGATAGGCTTAATTAGGCCCTTGGGCCGATAACCTAGTACCTACCTATGAACCTATCTAAGCCTCATAGCTACACCATGGTACACAATCTATGATGTTTTATTCTCAAAAATGTTTATATCCACATTACAAAGTTATAATTGGTCCATTCTGAAAACACTCCCTCTTGATGTTGCCATTGCAAACATCAGTACTATGTTTTTCAGTCTACTTAATGATCAGGCCCCTTTAAAAAGAAAAAGTTAAAACCAGCCCTGCCCCATGACTAAGCAAATCAACCAAAGAACTCATGCACACTGGGACAAACTTTTGAAAAAAAAATGGTCTCAAAATAAAACACAGCAAAACCTCCAAGCTTGCAAAAAAACCTCAGTAACCTTACCAAAACTAAAATTAGATCTGACAGAAAAGTATACTATACTACACGGTACTGTACTATACCATACTATACTATACTATACTATACTCCAGGATGCCCATCAAAACAATCTGAAGCTTTTCTGGTAATTCATCAGGCCTTTATCTTCACAGAAAAATATATCAGTCCAATCCATCACCTAAGTGCACCTCAAAAGACATTGCATCAAAATTTAACTCATACATCATTGATACTGTAACCACTCTAACAGAACATAATGTACCCACTAACTCAAATACCTGTCAACAAGCAGCAAGTACAATAAGGGGATAAGGCAATCAGACAGAATTAGTAGCCGCAAAGCAGGGTCTGCTCATGGAGTAAACCAAAGAGCACACTGTCCTTGAACCTGCCACCCTCACACTGACACTTGTATCAAGCCACTCTATAAAAACACGCACAAAAGTTAAAGCCCACCACTGTCACTCCAGACAATATTCCCACACGGTATTTCAAATTGGCAGCAGAGTCTATTGCCTACCCTGTGTCTATAGCAATAAAATGATCCATCTGTGAGTTCCATATCCCAACCCTTTTAAAAAAGAAACATACATTATCTCATTACATAAGGGAGGAACTCCACTGATTTCTCAGACTTCAGGACAATTTCAATACTGTCTCTTTGTCAAGTATCGGAAAAAAAGGAGTACAGACAACTTATTCAATACCTCCTTGACCGTTAGCTACTCACCTCTTCTCAGCATGGCTTTTGCTGGGGCACAGTGCTACCACTACCCTTCTCATCTTTGTCAACTCCATTAACAAAAGCAACAAACAATGGTAGTCTGGATTCTGTCTTATTTCTTGACTTATCAAAAACATTTGATACTATATTCAAGCCCAAACTATTACAACAGCTATCTTCTCTCAGTCTGTTACCCTCATCTGTACACTTGTTCAACAGCTATCTATCAGATCAACAACAGCCTGTCAAATGGCAAAGCACCCAGACAGCTTTCCTATTAAATCCAAGGAAAATACATTTACTCCTATTCTTTCCCAAAATATAGTCTGGATAGGGTTGTATTTATTATTATCCCCCTAAGCATCCCAAAAATAGAAACTTTCTCATACACAAAACTGTCATGGTCATTATAGATGACAGCTTGAAATTCAACTTGCATATATGTCAGACCATCAAAAAGACCAACCCGAAACATGAGATAGAATCAAACACTCCTGTGCAGGCATTTCCAATAAACCTATGGCATCTACCTTCCTCTTACCATCCTTACTATATGCCTCTCAATCATGACAAAGCCACACTTACATCTAAACTAAAAAAAGTTCCAGTAAAATGGCAAGGTTTGCAATAAGTCTACCTTATAGATTACACAACTATTTTGGCCTAAAAAACGTAAACAGGCTTGTATTGCTTCATTACCTCACCAACTCTCAGCTAATTATAACCCAGGATATAGTAAATAATCCCATAAAATACTGAACCTTGACAGGAATCATTCAACATTATAGGTTCGTGGGTAAGTATTAAGCGAGCTACCCTTGGGAGCCATTTTAAGCCTAGGCAATTTCCCCTGGTGATTATCAAACCCTGCACTTCTTCGTTGTGAGGTAGACATCTTAATAATTATCCCAGCCTTATTATACACAATGAAAATAATTATGTTCACAAGACAAAAATACTTCTTAATGTTCATAAGTACAGTAACTCAGCAGGAGGTGCTCTGTACTCAGCTTATATCATTAAAATATGGAACTCAGTTCCACTCTCACTGATGTTAACTGATAACCTCCTCACCTTCAAAACTGATCTTAATAAATACCTATCATTTTTTTAGATTTTGCTGTTGCTCAAAGCTTGAGACTGACCTGTTAATTAAACTGACATAAATGTTTTTGACAGACATGATTCATATAAGTCACCTATAAATATAACTATCCCTACACCATCTCTAATATCTTGTTGACTTTTACTCACTATTTTAACTTTTGTCTCTCACCAAGCACTATTTCTATATTAACACCCTTTTGCTCTAATCTGAAAAAAAAAACTTCCTTATCCTGTTGTTCATCTTCTACTTCCTTTCGAACCTTAATTTCTGATCTTTCTCTTTACACTCAGGTAATTCTTGTTTCATCTGCGTCGCTAACCAGTAATAACACAAATGTAATGCTATTTATTCATTGCCACTTTTTCATGTAAGTATGATTATGTAATCATTACTAAATCTTACATTTCTGCCACTGCAGTACATTAATTCACCCAAACCTTCCCTACTTCCATGTATCACAACCTACTAATAAAGTCAAATCTGATATTTTTAATTTCTCTCTCCACCTGAAAGATTCTTTACTTTTCTGTCCATCATATTTGTATGATTATTTTTTATTATGTTTATTATTTGTAAATATTTGCTGCCTTGATTCTATACAGTTATTGGACATATATAACTATTGTAAATATGCATTTAATGTGATACCGTTGGGATTAATTTTATATCTGTACATTTTCTGCCCAGTCAATATATATATATATATATATATATATATATATATATATATATATATATATATATATATATATATATATGTATACACACATATATATATATATATATATATATACATATATATATATATATATATATATATATATATATGTATATATATATATATATATATATATATATATATATATATATATATATATATATACACACACACATATATATGGATAGATATATTAGATATAGATATATAGTAATATAAGCCAGGGTAATAACCAGAAATTATACTTAACAGCCACCGGTATAATTCCTGGAATGTCAAATCATGAAAAGGAAATTTTATTATTTCGTTATTATTTCAACATCATTAACCCAGTCACTGGGGATGCACAAGCCAGTGCATTTCTTTGTGCCGGTCCCAAGCCCGGATAAATGGTGAGGGTTGTGTCAGGAAGGGCATCCGGCATAAAATTTTGCCAAATCATGCATGCAGACAACAGTACAGATATACATACCGGATCGGTGGAAGCCCAGGTTAACAACGACCGCCACCAGTATTGTTGGCCAACAGGGTGCTGGCAGAAATTGGGCTACTGTTGGCTGAAGGAGGAGAAGAGGGGAAAGGCATGCCCGAAGGCAGGTAAACCCTAGGACTGTGATAGTGAGGGTTGGAACTTTGAATGTTGGCAGTATGACTGGTATAGGGAGAGAGCTAGCTGATATGATGGACCAAAGGAAGGTTGGTATATTGTCTGTGCAAGAAGATGGAAGGGAAGCAAGGCTTGGTGTATCGGAGGCGGGTTCAAATTGTTTTATCATGGTGTGGATGGGAGGAGAAATGGCGTAGGCATTATCCTGAAGGAACAGTATGCTAAGAGTGTTTTGGAGGTGAAAAGAGTGTCGGATAGAGTGATGTTTATGAAGCTGGAAATTGATGGTGTAATGATGAATGTTGTTAGTGCATATGTTCCACAAGTTGAGTGTGCGATGGATGAGAAAGAAAAATTTTGGAATGAGTTAGATGAAGTGGTGATGACTGTACCCAAGGGTGAGAGACTGGTGATTGGAGCAGATTTCAATGGGCATGTTGGTGAAGGGAACAGAATGGATGAGAAAGGGATGGGTAGGTATGGTGTTAAGCAAAGGAATGCAGAAGGTCAGATGGTAGTGGATTTTGCAAAATGGATGGACATGGCTTTGATGAATACATATTTTAATAAGAGGGAGGAGCATAGGATGACATACAAGAGTGGAGGAAGATGCACACAGGTGGATTATATCTTATGTAGAAGGGCCAGTCTGAAGGAGATTGGAGACTGTAAAGTAGTGGCAGGGGAAAGTGTAGTTAAGCAGCATAGGATGGTGGTTTGTAGGATGACATTGGTGATCAAGAAGAGGAGGAGGAGTGTGAGGGTAGCACCAAGGATCAAATGGTGGAAACTGAAAAAGGGTAATTGTGAGGTGATGTTCAGGGAAGACTTAAGACAGGCACTGGGTGGCAGTGAAGAGTTACCGAATAGCTGGGTAACTACAGCAGAGCTAGTAAGAGAGATGGCTAGAAAGGTGCTTGGTGTGACATCTGGAAAGAGGAAGGAGGACAAGGAGACCTGGTGGTGGAATGAAGACGTACAGGAGAGTATACAGAGAAAGAGGCTGGTGAAGAAGAAGTGGGATTGTCAGAGAGATGAAAGTAGACAAGAGTATAAGGAGATGAGGTGCATGGCAAAGAGAGAGGTGGCGAAGGCTAAGGATAAGGCGTATGAAGAGTTGTATAAAAGGGTGGACACTAAGGAGGGAGAAAAGAACCTGTACTGATTGGCTAGACAGAGGGTCCAAGCTAGTAAAGATGTGCAGCAGGTCAGCGTGATAAAGGATAATGAGGGAAATGTATTCTCAAGCAAGGAGAGTGTGTTGAGCAGATGTAAAGAGTACTTTGAGGGGCTGATGAATGAAGAGAATGAGAGGGAGAGAAGGTTGGATGATGTGCGGATAGTGAATCATAAAGTGCAGTGAATTAGCAAGGAGGAAGTAAGGATAGCTATGAAGAGGATGAAGAATGGAAAGGCTGTTGGTCCAGATGACATACCTGTGGAAGCATGGAGGTGTTTAGGTGAAATGGCAGTGGAGTTTTTAACTAGATTGTTTAATGAAATCTTGGAAAGTGAGAGGATGCCTGAGGAATGGAGAAAAATTGTTTTGGTACTGATTTTTAAGAATAAGGGTGATGTCCAGAGCTGTAGTAACTACAGAGGGATTAAATTGATCAGTCACAGCATGAAGTTATGGGAAAAAGTAGTGGAAGCTAAGTTAAGAAGAGAGGTGATGATTAGTGATCAGCAGTATGGTTTCATGCCAGGAAAGAACACTACAGATGCGATGATTGCTCTGAGAGTGTTGATGGAGAAGTACAGAGAAGGTCAGAAAGAGTTGCATTGTGTTTTTGTAGACTTATAGAAGGCATATGACAGGGTGCCTAGAGAGGAGTTGTGGTATTGTATGAGGAAGTTGGGAGTGTCAGGGAAGTATGTAAGAGTGGTACAGGACATGTACGAGGGTAGTGTGACAGCGGTGAGGTCTGCGGTGGGAGTGACGGATGAGTTTAAGGTGGAGGTGGGATTACATCAAGGATCAGCTCTGAGCCCTTTCTTATTTGCAATGGTGATGGACAGGTTGACAGACGGGATCAGACAGGAGTCCCCGTGGACTATGATGTTTGCAGATGACATTGTGATCTGTAGTGAGAGTAGGGAACAGGTGGAGGAGACCCTGGAGAGGTAACGGTATGCTCTAGAGAGAAGAGGAATGAGGGTCAGCAGGACTAAGACAGAATATATGGGTGTGAATGAGATGGAGGATAGAGGAATGGTGAGGATGCAGGGAGTAGAGGTGGCGAAGGTGGATGAGTTTAAATACATGGGATCAACAGTTCAGAGTAATGGTGAGTGTGGAAGAGAGGTGAAGAAGAGAGTACAGGCAGGATGGAGTGGGTGAAGAAGAGTGTCAGGAGTGATTTGTGACAGACGAGTGCCAGTAAGAGTGAAATGGAAGGTCTACAAGAGGGTAGTGAGACCAGCTATGTTATATGGGTTGGAGACAGTGGCACTGACAAAAAGGCAGGAGTCAGAGCTTGACGTGGTAGAGTTGAAGATGTTAAGATTTGCACTGGGTGTGATGAGGATGGACAGGATTAGGAATAATTATATTAGAGGGTCAGCCCAGGTTGGAAGGTTTGGAGACAAAGCCAGAGAGGCAAGATTACGTTGGTTTGGACATGTGCTGAGGAGAGATGCTGAGTATATTGGAAAAAGATGCTAAGGATGAAGCTACCAGGTAATAGGAAAAGAGGAAGGCCTAAGATAAGGTTTATGGATGTGGTGAGAGAAGACATGCAGGTGGTTGGTGTGACAGAGCAAGATGCAGAGGACAGGAAGAAATGGAAACAGTTGATCTGCTGTGGCGACCCTTAACAGGAGCAGCCGAAAGAAGAAGAAGAAGAATATTTCAACATCATTATTCAGTTTTATTTAAAAGCTTTTATCTAAGCATTACACATTAAACAGTATTGACATGAGCTTTGCAATACAATATAAAATATGTGGAATTTTTCATAGTAAATACACTCTGAATATCAAACTGCGTAATAAAATAAAATAATACAATGAAAAAAAATGAGAAAAAAATAAGTATTATTCATAGCAAGCAAAAATTAAATCTAAATACTAAAATTTATAAGTTGGATTGAGAAAGTTATTTCCATAGAGCTATATAAAAATATTAACCAGCATCCAATATTTGGTTAGTAACACCTAGACATAGTCCAATTAAAAATAGTTTTCAAAAATGTCTCCAAAAGGACTGAATAAATTCAGCAACAACAGCTCAGCCCTGGTACAGCTGTGGCCACTGACCATTGCAATACTCAAAGATTATCCCACAATCAGTAAAACAATAGTAATGCATCTTAAAGCAGTCCAGTCTGCTGAATCATAAATTAGCATCCTCAATAGAGTCTGAAATCACGTTTACCAATCCATAAAGAACCATTATATGCAACCCAGAAACAGAGCAAATATAATCCACTTCCACCACATGGCTCAAAATAGCAGGTCAGGGCTAAGAAATCCCATGGATAATAAATTAAAAATGCAGAAGGAAAGATGGAAAATAGCACCACAACTGTTGAAGGTATGAGTGATGCCAAACTGTATGATTGCAGAGCACACGTGAGGGCTGTAGCATGTGTTTATAGACTCACTGCAATACATTGTTACAGAAATAACATGTAAGAAACTAGTAACCATGAACCAGTCCTGGCTGGGGATAGGGGAGGGGACTGCATACTTGAATGCACCATTAAACGTAAACTATAACCAAACCAATTTCAGACCAGTTCCAAATGGCAGACATCAGTGGGTAAAATCAAGACTGAAGTGATCTCAAGGCTAAAGAACTAAAACAGTAGCAAAGAAGGTAGTACAATAAAGGTATAATTTAAGTATCAACATTATGAAGCTACTGGCTGATAAACCATGCTTAATGGCAGTATCGAATCATTACTGTCATCAATTTGTAGGTTCATTCTTTTTCATCTTTGCATGTACACTCCCATGCCATGGGTGTAACTTGCCCAATAGTGCTTATATCATAGCACACACTCTTGCTTCTACTCCCGCTGTTCTAACTTTCATGGTGCTACATGCTTCATTTAACTAGTACAGTTGTGATGGTTCTTTCCTTAGTCGACCCTAGCCTGCCCCCCCCCCCCCAAAAAAAAAATGAATGAGCCATCAGCTGCAGCTGAATTTCCAAATCTCCCATGTCAGCTTCTGCAATGCCTGATTCACTAATTGAAATTAAATTAACTGGGGCAACATAAGGGCTTTATCCCCTTAAGACATGCAGATGGCCAAGGGAATGTTATGGTTTAGCTCATTAACACCTACTTGCAGTCAAATAATAAGGTGTCACATTCCTGACTGTTAACAGGGTGGATATCATCAGCTTGGAGCTTGCAGTCAAATACAAAAATCTTTTTTGAAGTGAGCAAGTAAAGCAGCTTCAGTCTTTATCAAATACAAAACCCAGACTAAAATGGCTCATGGGTGTTTATCTTTCACTTGGTCACGTCCAGCTAACTGTGGCTCAGTTGCATATAGAAGAACACCGGTCTGTGTACTTGAGTCTGAGAGTCTCAAATGCATAGACTTAGCTTTAATAAACTTTCCAGGCTGTGCAACCTCAGCGGTAGTATATTACGTGACTGAAGGGTAGCCACATAGCCCCCACATGAGGTGTACAGGAGTCTTCACGCTGCAAAAAAATGTTTACCTTGCTACTAATAATGAGTTTATGCATGTTATTAGAACTCACGCTGTTATAGCAGATCCAAGATCAGCAGCATGTTATTAGAACTCGCGCTGTTATAGCAGATCCAAGATCAGCAGCATGTTATTGGAACTCGCGCTGTTATAGCAGATCTCATCCAAGATCAGCAGCATGTTAATGGAACTCGCGCAGTTATAGCAGATCTCATCCAATATCAGCAGCACGTTATTGGAACTCACGCTGTTATAACAGATCCAAGATCAGCAGCATGTTATTGAAACTTGCACTGTTATAGCAGAACCAAGATCAGCAGCATGTTAATGGAACTCGTGCAGTTATAGCAGATCTCATCCAAGATGAGCAGCATGTTATTGGAACTCATGCTGTTATAGCAGATCTCATCCAAGATCATAGGTTCATAGGTTCATAGGTAGATACTAGGCTATCTGCCCTAGGGCATTTATAAGCCTAGCCAAGGTGTATTTGGCTTCCGCCTCCCTATTAGATTAACCTACTGTGCCTCTGTAAAGTAGGTCACAGAAGGTACCCTTTTAAGATTAGTTTACTGTGCCTCTGTCTAGCAGAGGCACAGAAGAGATCCCAGGGGTGAATTTGCGATTTCCCATCCACACGTCCAAATTTCGCTTGAAGAGGGTCAGCAAGGGGCTATGTCTAACATGAATTGGGATTCTATTCCAGAGTGAGGGGAGCCTCTTGGAAATGAATCTGTCCTTCCAGCATGTCTTATTTATTTTTGTGCTGAGGTTTAGGTCCCTGGAGCATGTAGCTCTAAGGGACTTGGATTTTCTGAGGTGGAGCATGTCCATTAATTCTGGGTTTGACATGGCTTGGTACGTCAGGTATAGATCACCTCTGAGTAGGTGGTAAGCAACTGAGTAGAGCTGGAGTTTCTTTAGTCGAGCTGCATAGGACATCTGTTTGTAGCCCATGATCCTCTTGGTGAGGTACTTTTGGGGTCTCTCCAGTTGCTGCAGGTGTTGGGTAAGGTACATCCCAAAAGGGGCATTGTATTCAATTACGGGCCTGATGAGTGACAAGTAGAGGGGCACAATGACCTCTCTTGATCTAGATGCAAACCCTTTCATGATAAAGTGGGCTATATAGAACCACTTTGGCAACGTTATTATCAAAGGAGAGATTACTATCTACGTTGGTCCCCAAATCTCTAATTACTTCTTCCGTACTTAATGGATTACCACCTATGTGGTAATTTGTGGGCACCTTGTTTTTCCCAAAGGGGATGACTATGCACTTTTTAGCATTTAGCTTGAGGCCGTGGTTCTGGCACCAAGCATCCATCTCTGTGAGACCCTTTTGGAGGATGCTTGTGTCAGCTGGAGATTTGATTATGGCCCTCAGTTTGCAGTCATCTGCGAACTTTGTCAGCCATAATCCCCCCAGGTTAGCCTAAACCTCAGAGAAGTATATACCGAACAAGAGAGGTCCCAGAACTGAGCCCTGTGGGATGCCACTTGTAACTGGTTTGGATTCGGACATGGCACCTGCGATTCTGACCATGTGGGTTCTATCTCTGAGCCAGTTTGCAACCCATCTTGTGATATAGGGGTTGATATTTAAGCTGGTAAGCTTATTTATGATGCCCGAGTGGGGTATTGTGTCGAAGGATTTTGCGAGGTCCAGGTAGGCTGTGTGGACTACCTTGCCCTCATCTATGGCTTTGGTAACTGTTTCAAAGAAATCAACTAGGTTTAAGAGGTAAGATCTGCCTTTAACAAAGTTGAATTGGGTAGGGTCCAGTGTCTGGAGGCTCCCAATGTCTTTGTTTATGAGTTCCATGATAATACGCTCCATAGCTTTACAGACCAGACTAGTCAGGCTTATGGGGCGATAGTTTCCGGGGTCCGTTGTGGCACATCTTTGTGGAGTGGGACCACTGTAGCTGTACACCATTCTTTGGGTACATATCCTGTGGTAAGGCTAAGTTTGAACAGTGACTTAATGTGAGGGTTTAGTTCTTCTTGGAGCTCATGTAAGACACAGCCTGGGACACCGTCCAGTCCCATAGATGCTGTGTTTTTTGCTTTGGAGAGGGCAGCTTTCACCTGTGCATCTGTGATGTCAGGGAGGTTACATTCAGTTGGGATAGGCATTTGCTCCTTTCGGGGGGAAGGAGGGGAGAAGTTTCCACTGAATCTGTCTGCCAGGATGTTGGCTATGTCTGTAGGTTCGGTATATTTTGTACCGTTATGCAACAATTCAGAGCATATCTGGGAGTTTCTGCCCATGTTTCTGACATAACTAAAGAAGGCCTTGTGGTTATCTTTAGTGTCTAGGGCAATTTTTCTTTCAAAACTGGCCTTTGATGATTTTATGACGAATCAATGTTTCTTGCTAATACTGATTAGAGATGCCTTCCCTTTTTGGGATTTTGCTCTGTCATGTAGTAGCTTCCTGCTTCTGTTGTATAGCTTATTTATGGCCGGGGTCCACCAGACCAGTCTCCTGTTTTTGGAGGAGTGAGTCTTGGTTTTATTTGGGATAGCATGATCCATGCATTCCTGCAGGCGCTCATAGACTGCATTTGTAAAGGATTCTGCAGATTGGGCTGTATTATCCTCTGGCCCAGGAGCTTTGAAGGATTCCACCTCAGTCTTGAGAAGTGCAAAGTTGGCTTTGGAGAAATTCTTTACAGTGATTTCCTTGGCTGGGGGTGGGGATGGGATATGGATGTCTAGGGAAATTTGTTTATGGTCTGATCTTACCAATGAGGGGTTTACGTCTGGTATAGAACATAGATTCCCCATGTTGGTGATGACCAGGTCCAATATGTTGCTCCCTCTTGTGGGAGTGGTGACCAGTTGTTCCATTGCGTTAGAGTTTATAAATTCAAGGAACCATTGGGCGAGGGTGTTTGGGCTTGAGTAGTTTTCCCAGTCAATGTTTGGGTAGTTGAAGTCACCCAATAACATAGTGTTTGGAGAGACCTTCATATTCTTCAGTGTTCTCAGGAATGCCAAGTGGGGTTCCTGTAATAGGGAGGGTGTTCTGTAGCAGGCTACAAACTGAAAGGCAGTTTTGCCCACTGTTAGTTGCACATGGATGGTTTCCAATGCTTCGTGCAGTGCCAGTTACCTGGAGGTGTAGGTATCTTTGATGAATATAGATACTCCCCTTCCTTTTGTGCTTCGGTCCGAGTTTTGGGGCCGAAACGCATGGTATGAGTTATAACCTGGTAGTGCTGGGGTGCTCTCAGGAGCCTTGAACCAGGTTTCTGTTACTGCACAGACATCGATTTTCTCCATACTGAGGAGAGTCTCGAGTGCATGAATCTTGAGGTTTAGACTTCTGGCATTGAGTAGCATTACCTTTAGTTTTTTTATCTTTGGGTTGTCTATGGAGGTGGGTTTGTCCTTTGAGCCTTGCCTAAAAAAGGCACTATGAGGGTGGCAAGAGCCTTGGCCAGTATACGAAAGCCTAAGGGTGACAGGTGCAAGCCATCCCTAGCGAAGCAACGTGGCTTGTCAAGCATGTCATCCCAGGCTGACAGACACTGGATCCCCTTTGAATGACACCAATACTTTAGCCAATTGTTGAAACTGATCATTTTGTCTTTATACTGTGGCATCATTCTTGGTGAGGGCAAGATGCTACTCAAGGTCAGGGACATATCAGCCTGGGCTACATGGTCAGAGAGCTCCTCTATGTCTCTTTTCATGTAGTCCAGGGAGGTACGTCTCAGGTCATTCACACCAGCATGGACAATGACAGAGT
Organism: Protopterus annectens; assembly: GCF_019279795.1. Taxonomy (NCBI): domain Eukaryota; kingdom Metazoa; phylum Chordata; order Ceratodontiformes; family Protopteridae; genus Protopterus; species Protopterus annectens. The sequence continues at coordinate 727,695,686 of NC_056736.1, read as the reverse complement.
CATACTTGTACTTGCTTTGGAGTGACCTGAGTGCTTGCATTATGTGGTGGATCCTGGCACCCAACAGGCAGCTTACAGTGACCTTCTCCTTGTTCAGTCTGGTGAGTAGGACTTCAGTGTGCCGGACAATAGAGTCCCCTATAACAAGTGTATTTGGTGTGTTGTTTGGCCTTATGGTCTGTGACTGTGAGGCACACTGATTTTGTGAGATATGTGATTTGTGGGTATTGTTGAGGGGTGGCTGTTGCTTGGATATCTGCTTAGGAGGTCTTTGCTGTTTAGGCAGATTTTTATTTAGAGCCTCTGAGTATGTTTTTGTGTGTTTATGTGTGGGTATGCAGATGCAATAGGTCTGTGTGAGACTGGATTTGTGGTGTGGGTGGTTTTCCTCCTGACTGGCTGTGCCAGTCTTGGGTTGAGAGAGCTCTGCCTCCAGTTTGGCTGTGTAACTGCATCTCTCCTCTCACATGTATTAGAGTTTGTTGGAAGGAGGAGAGGGTTGTCTGTGTACATAAGGCAATTGTAACATTGCCTCAAAATTCCCAGATTTACCAGCTGGACTGGAGAGTAACCTTAAAACTGACCCTTGTACATACCAGATTAGTATAGGGAACTGTTTTTTTCTACTGATCAGATTAGGGAAGGGAACTGATTATTCACTTGATCAGGAAGGACCAATCGGGAGTCTAATACTTATGAGAAGTCAAGGAGGGTGTAGTGCTTTAGTTAGTTAGTGTTTCCTTATAAGAACTGAGCAACTGCAGGGCTTTAGAAAGAGAATAAAGTGATTACTTTGAGAGTTTGAACAGTTCTAAGGGAAAAAGTGAAGAGCAGACTTTGTGGAGCCTGGAATAGTTTAAACATGTTTAGGTGGCGCTGCCCAACGCTGCTCAGTGTGCAAAACCGCGCAAAAAGAGAGTTGTAGAGTTTTAAGAGAGAGTTCAAGGAGTTTAGAATTGACCCAAAATGGCCAATAAAACTACAGCTTCTAGGTAGTAACCACTCCTCCAGGGGCAGGCAGGCTGTTCAGTGTTTACCACTCCCACTGGTGAACACAGAGACTTCCCTTTAGCCCAAGCAAGCACTGGCCTTCTAGAAACTTTCAAACAGTTCAGAACAGCAAATCTGTAGCTGAACTTTCTTAACTTTCAGAAAGTGGGGAAAAAAGCAAGATTTTTTTTTTCTTTTTGTTGTAGTTTTAAGGTAGCAAAGATACACAAGCAGCAAAATAATCACAAAGCAGTAAAACTTAACAAAATATCAGAAGAAAATACTTAAAATCACAAAAGTGGCTCCTTTTCTTCTCTCAGCGTTTTTTCCCCTTGGTAGGTGCTTCAGCGACAACTAGCAAGCCTGAAAAGATGCCAAAACCATGAGGCAGCCGGGTTTTAAGAGAGACAGATCAAGAAGTTTAGAATTGACCCAAAATGGCCAATAAAACTGCAGCCTCTAGGTAGTAACCACTCCTTCAGGGACAGGCGGGCTGTTCAGTGTTTACCACTCCCACTGGCGAACACAGAGACTTCCCTTTAGCCCAAGCAAGCACTGGCCTTCTAGAAACTTCCAAACAGTTCAGAACAGCAAATCTGTAACTGAACTTTCTTAACTTTCAGAAAGTGGGAAAAAAGCAAGATTTTTTTGTTTCTTTTTTCTTTTTGTTGTAGTTTAAAGGTAGCAAAGATACACAAGCAGCAAAATAATCACAACAGTGCAATAAATGACCCCACACTTGAGTGCTAGGCCAAAATCAGGTAAAATGCAGTTTTTAGAGAAAAAAATGATTTTAAATTAAGTGCAGCACAGGAAATGCAGTAAACAGGCTCTAGATGTGTTCCAAGTACTGTTACTGTTACAGATATAAGCTTTAGCAAACCATAAAATGCCAAAAAGTAGGCGGCAAAGCAGTAAAACTTAACAAAAAATCAGAAGAAAATACTTAAAATCACAAAAGTGACTCCTTTTCTTCTCTCAGCATTTTCTCCTCTTGGTAGGTGCTTCAGCAACAACTAGCAAGCCTGAAAAGACAGCATGTTAATGGAACTCGCGCAGTTATAGCAGATCTCATCCAAGATCAGCAGCATGTTATTGGAACTCACGCTGTTATAGCAGATCCAAGATCAGCAGCATGTTATTGAAATTTGCGCTGTTATAGCAGATCCAAGATCAGCAGCATGTTAATGGAACTTGCGCAGTTATAGCAGATCCCATCCAAGATCAGCAGCATGTTATTGGAACTCGCGCTGTTATAGCAGATCTCATCCAAGATGAGCAGCATGTTATTGGAACTCGCGCTGTTATAGCAGATCCAAGATCAGCAGCATGTTAATGGAACTCGCGCTGTTATAGCAGATCCATCACAAACTTCATGACCTTTTAACATGGAATTAAACTGCACAAATGCAACCTTCAAGAAACTATCTGAACAAGACTCACAGCTAGCAAAACAGAGCAGAAGATGTTTTATGAAGTTGAAAGTCTGGGAAAGTATAGTAGTCAGATTGTATACCTGAGAACAATGTTGAATTAGTAGGAATCATTTTTAATATTACAAAATAATTTTATGTGTACATAGATTAAAATGAACTGGCAAAGAATGAATTTAATATTTAGATGTGAAATATGACTGAATAATGGAAGCAGGATTTATGGCATTGCACTTGATATAGTTGAAGACTATAAATCTTAAGAGACATGCTCTTTGAGGGTACTATATAAAATATATTTAAGTGAATACTTCAGAAATTAAAAACAAATAGACAATTTTTATTAAAGGAGCAAGTCTGTCTTGTAACACATTATGACAAATGTTGAGCCAGTAAAGCATGACGTCCTTAAAAGAGGGTAAAATTATTGAATGCGTGTTTCATATTTATTTATTAACAAGCCAAAATTATAGAATGTATATCAGAAAAAATTGTAACAGTAAAATATAAAAGTGAATATGGTGATAAAGTTTAAAATGTGATTTAAAATGACGACTGGACTAATGCAGGACATCTGCAAACTAGAGAGTCAAGAAAGTTATATGGTATGCATTGAAATAGCAGGGACTGTAATTCTGATAAATTATTGAATATAAAAACAATAAAAACAGAATGCAAATATGGAAGCTGTAAATGGAAACAGGAGAAACTAAGCAAAAGAGGAAGGACACAGGAAATGAAATGGACAGAGTTAACTGTTGTGCTGTAGCAAGCAGCCATTAATCTGAGCGATTTGGGGGGGGGGGGTGGGGGGGCAAAGCACAGGAGTAAGGAATGAGAAAAAGCAGTGAGTTTGTAGGCAACCATTTGAAATGTCAAGACCCGCTTTACTGAGTTCTGTAATGCTGAGACCAAATGGCTGAAAAAACAGACTTACTTATATTAAGCCCTAGATGGCCATTCATCTGAATAATCCCTTTTCTCAGAGGTATGGTGATCTTTAACTTGGTATATATAAGTCTGGGGTGTGGGGAGCGTCTTCCCTGCAATAAAAGAAGTTTAAAGGAAAACAACAATATTCAATAGTCGATCTCCTGCATTTTCAGTGTTTTTTTTTTTCAGCGTGTCTGCACTCTGCATTACATGTGCTGACATTTCAATAGGGATCAAGTTTACCTTATACCTAACCTGGGAAGGGGGAGGATTGCAGGCTCTCAGCAAACTTCAAGTGGAGGTGAGACGTCAAATAATTTAAAGTGGTGCAGGGGTTGATGGAGGTGTTGAAAAATGAGACAAGAAACAAAGGAGTAGTACAGGAAGATAAAGACACAGGCAATACAGGGTTGGGATTAAAACAGAATGTGGGTGAAGGTAAACAAATCTATTAAATAAGAGAGAGAATATAGTGGAAAATGTTTTGATGTAAGATGATAAATGATGCAAATGTTATATTAGAGTAGATTATGCCACATTATATGACCACACAACATGTTGAATATGTGGCATAGCTGGGGTATTACCTCTGCGTAATCCCCATCTCACTCATGTGCTTTAAAGTGATAACTCCCTGCCTGTGGTACCAAAATGTGTCAGCTCTACTTAAGTCATCATGCTACCTACCATATGTGGAGTGTAACTCAGAAAAAAGTATCTACTTCAACCTTTAGACTTTACTATGCCTGTACATACTTTGAATTCTTGATCACCAAAAAGTAAATATTTGCAATTTTTTTTTCTTTTAAATTAAGTATGTTTACAACGTAATCTAAAACTGTACAAATTCGCAATCCTTGAATTACACCAGACTATCACTATAAAACGATTCTTCTGTGTTGCGATAATACTGAGATATATGTGAATCAGCATGCTTAGTTTTTTACATAAAAAACTTCAGCAACATAAGTCAGACTATCTAGAAATGGAGCATCAGCTATAGTACATGCCAGGAGTGAGAGTCATGGTTACAGCTTTAATCTCTCGTGGTCTGAGTATTCGGTCCCTCTAACTTCACTCTCAAGATCAAACCTGACTGATTGTAAAGACATAAAAGGGTAGCCAAAAAGACAGAGGAAAACCAAAAGTGAATGAAACATTTTTACAATAGGAAATTAAAAGGTGGAGAACTGCTAGAGCAGAAGTAAAGTCAGTGGGAAAGAATGAGAAGTGCTGGGGGAAGGAGAGAAACTGCTAGAACAATAGTGTTGCATAAGAAAGAAAGGAGAAAATAAAAGATGTTTAAGAGACTCAAACACAAAGGATGGGATCTTACATGCAAAGCTGTACATACAAGAGAAGGAAAAATCATTTAGATTTTGAAAAATTGTGTGAATGTAGAGGTGGTAAGAAGGAGGCAGACATGGGGAAAAATAAGGGATATAGAAAAGAGCTCAGAAGAACATGAGAATGACAGGAGATAACTTACAAAGATAAGGAAGTATTGATAGGTGAATTTAGATGAAAAAAGCCATGGCGGAAATTAACTATCAAGGAGGGATTTAGTTAGAGGGTGTGGCTACAAGAATTATGTAAGGTAATTAAGAATCCAGTAGTACCTGCAGACCTCTCAACTGTCCCTGATCTTCAGGGACGTCCCTGATTTAGACTCTGATTGTAGGTCTGTCCCTCTTAATCCCTCTTAAAACTGGTGACTGCTGAAGAAAAGGTGGTGAGTTGCCCTTAATAAATAATGATAGCAATCCAGAGTTATAGATGTTTTACATCAGAATATCTATATTACTCCACATTCTCTTAATCTACAAATGTTTCAAGCTAATAGTACAAATATTTAAAAAAATGTCCCTGATTGTCCCTGATTATTTGAGGATTTGTCCCTGAGTCTGTTGAGATTTGTCTCTGATCGGTTGAGAGCTATGAGTACCTGTAGGATTTGTTTAT
>NC_056736.1:727622868-727685368 GCF_019279795.1 Protopterus annectens | reverse complement strand
ATATTTCTTAAAGAAATGTATCTTATGAGTTATTGTATGAGAAATCATATTTGATTTGACAAAAAAAATACATGTAAAACAGTTATCACACACACATTTCCTTCTGTACTGGCATTGATGTTCTCTGAAGGAGGCTGTTTTTCTAAAATAGCTACAATGATGGCAATTATTTTATGTGCAAATCAAGGAACATTTCCATCAATAATATATGTATATATATATTTTTATTATCACTAATGATTCTCTATTTAGGTTCATAGGCTCATAGATAGGTACTAGACTATCAGCCCTGGGGCCTATATAAGCCTAGCCAAAAAGGTGTGCTGGCTTTCGCCACCCAAGAAAATTATTTTCCTGTGCCCCTGTCGAGCAGTGCCGCAGAAGTGATCCCCAGGGTGAATTTTCTATTTCCCGTCCAGTCATCAAGATTTTTCTTAAAGACTACTAATGAGGAGGTTTGTTTGATATAGATAGGTAGTTTATTCCAGAGTATGGGAATCTCTGGGACAGGAATCTATCCCTCCAGCATGTTTTGTTTATTGTGGTGACAAGGTTTAGGTCCCTGGAGCATGTGGTTCGGAGAGATGGGATTTCTTTAAGTGGAGCATGTCCAACAGCTCTGGGTTTGACATAGCTTTGTATGTTAGGCAGAGATCGCCTCTGAGTAGGCGATATGAGATGGAGTAGAGCTGGAGTTTTTTGAGACTGTCTGCGTATGGCATCTGTTTGAGGCTGGTAATCCTCTTAGTGAGGTATTTCTGTGGCCTTTCCAATTGTTGTAGGTGTCTTGTGAGATACATGCCAAACGGGGCATTGTACTTTATTATGGGTCTGATGAGTGGAGATGAACAATGACATCCTTTTTTCTAGAGGAGAACCCCTCTGTGATGAGGAGTGCAACGTAGAAGGATTTCATGACCACTGTGGCGATGTGGTTATTTATTTCTATTTATTTATTTTACATTTGTTAACCGGGCTAGTCCAACTGGATATATTTCCATTTTTCAGCAGAGGCCTGGGGAGAAAAGCTCCACACAGTACAATACAAACAAAAACAAACAAAAATTATCATGCACAAATATCGAGAGAAATTATGTTAAAAGTAATTAGAGAGCAATAGTGTAAAAGAAAAAGATTATACTATTTGTGAAACACAAGTACGCAAATAGGACAGGACACTCTTAGCAAGATATCTGAGGTAGTTTACAATGCATAAAAGTTTAGTTCATCACCTAGTTGTATCAAAACTTTAAGACAGTTACTACTTCCCGAGGGGTAAGCAGTATTGACTGGCGAAAGGAGGCAGTATAGAGATAGGAAATAGACAAAGCAGAAGATTGGTCAGGGTAGCAGCAGGGGCGTAAACAGTGCATTTTGAGATGTTTTCTGAGCATTTGTTTAAAGAGTGGAAAGGAGGGAAGTAAAGTTAGATCTGATAGCAACAGGTTCCAATATTTTCCAGCAGTATTAGAGAACAAGGAGTCACCTGCCAAGTTATTAGACTTGCTAATGCTAGCCAGTAGTTTAATAGAAGAGCGTAAGGAATTGAGGTTTGTATAGGGGGTAATAATGTTAGAAAGTATAGGTGTGTTGTTAGTTTGGTAGAATATCCTATGGACGATGGTAAGTTGGGAAAGTATCAACATGTTTTTTAGTTCAAGCCTGTCTAGCTGCTGTAGGTTCAGACAGTGGTGAGTTCTGAATGGGTTCCCAGTGGCAAATCTGGTAATATTGTTATATGCGTTAGGTAATATTGTTATAGGCGTTAGGTAATATTGTTATAGGCGTTAGGTAATATTGTTATAGGCGTTAGGTAACATTGTTATAGGCGTTAGGTAATATTGTTATAGGCGTTAGGTAATATTGTTATAGGCGTTAGGTAATATTGTTATAGGCGTTAGGTAATATTGTTATAGGCGTTAGGTAATATTGTTATAGGCGTTAGGTAATATTGTTATAGGCATTAGGTAACATTGTTATAGGCGTTAGGTAATATTGTTATAGGCGTTAGGTAATATTGTTATAGGCGTTAGGTAATATTGTTATAGGCGTTAGGTAATATTGTTATAGGTGTTAGGTAACATTGTTATAGGCATTAGGTAATATTGTTATAGGCGTTAGGTAATATTGTTATAGGTGTTAGGTAATATTGTTATAGGTGTTAGGTAACATTGTTATAGGCGTTAGCCAGCTTAGTGAGCTTATTTTTTTAGGTTAGTATATATGAGGGAAGCATAAAGAAGAGTGGAGATTAGATGGGAGTGAGCAATTGTAGTTCTGGCTGTTGGTGTTAAGAAGGGTTTTATTCTATATAGGGAGCCCAATTTTCTATTAATAGTTTTAATAGTGTTACTTATATGGTTATCAAAGGTAAGGTTATTGTCAGTTGTGATTCCTAGCAGTTTGGTGGTAATGTCAGGGGTTATAACTCTCAACCTAAGCACTTAAAAAGCATCCTACAGTCCAGCACTTGCTCAGCACTAATATACCCTGACACTTGATTGCCCAGCAGGGCAAGGCTCATTATTCACCCCTCACCAACTAAGCAGCTCACCCTACTATTCAGGCATGACCAAAGGGCAACTTCGGGTATACTCTCCATATCCTGAGGCAATGTTACAACTGCCTCATGTACACAGACAACCCTCTCCTCCTACCACAAAACATTAACATATGCGAGAGATGCAATTATATAGCTAAAGTGGAGGCTAAGCTCTCTCCACCCAAGACTGGAACAGGCAGTCATGAGGAGAAGGTTAACACTTGTACCACACCTCCAGACTCACATAGACCTACTAAACCATCACTGGCAAAAAATACACGTAAATACACAAAATCATACTCTGAGGCTCTAAATAAAAACCTGCAAAAGCATCACAGACCTCCAAAGCAGACACCCAAAAAACCTGCACCTCCCGTCACAAACCAGACAACACATAAAACACAAAATCAGTGTGCCGCACAATCACAGCCCTTAAGGTGAAATAACATACCTAACACACTAGTAATAGGCAACTCTATAGTCAGGCACACTGACGCCCCACTCACTAGGCTGGACAAGGAGAAGGTTACTGTTAGCTGCCTGTCAGGAGCCAGAATCTGCCACATAACACAAGCACTCAGGTCACTCCAGAACAAGTACAAATATGACTCTGTCATTGTTCATGTTGGTGTGAATGACCTGAGACATACCTCCCTGGTCTACATGAAAAGAGACATGGAAGAGCTCTCTGATCATGTAGCCCAGGCGGGTATGACCTTGACCCTGAGTAGCATCCTGCCCTCACCAAGAATGATACTGCAGTATAAAGGAAAAATGATCAATTTCAACAATTGGCTAAGCTTCTGGTGTCATTCAAAGGGGATCCAGTGTCTGTCAGCCTGGGACGACATGCTCGACAGGCCTCCTTGCCTCGCAAGAGACGGCTTACACCTGTCACCCCTAGGCTTTTGAATACCGGCCAAGGCTCTTGCTGCCCCCATACTGCCTTTTTTAGGCAAGGCTCAAAAGTCAAACCCACCTCCGTAAACTGCACAAATAAAAAAATGAGGGTTATGCTACTCAATGCCAGGAGTTTAAATCTCAAAATGCATGCGCTCGAAGCACTCCTCAGTATGGAGAACATCGACATCTGTGCAGTAACTGAAACCTGGTTCAAGGCTCCACAGAGCACCCCAGCACTACCGGGCTACAACTCATACCACACATTTCGGCCACAGAACATGGACCAAAACACAAAAGGGGGGGGTGTATCCATATTCATCAAGGATACCTACACCTCCAGGTTAGTGGCGTAGCATGATACCTCTGAGATAATCCATGTGGAACTAACATCAGGAAAATCTGCATTGCAAATTGTGGCCTGCTACAGATCACCTTCCATGACCCAGGACCACCACTCCGCCTTTCTGGAGACACTGGAAAACATGAAGGTCCTACCGAGCACCCTGATATTGGGCGACTTCAATTACCCTACCATTAACTGGGAAAACTACTCAAGTACAAACTCCCAGGTCCAGTGCTTCCTGGAATTTATCAACTCAAATGTCCTGGATCAGCTGGTAAACTCCCCTACCAGAGGTGAAAATATATTGGACCTGGTCATCACCAACATGGGCGACAGGTGTTTCACACCAGAGGCCAACCCGTCACTGGTTAGATCAGACCATAAACTAATCACTCTGGATGTCCACACCACATCACCACCTCCAACCAAGGAAACCACAGTGAAAAACTTTTCTATAGCAAACTTCACCTTACTTAAGACAGAGGTGGTATGTTTCACAGCCACCACGCTAAAGGATAACAGTGACAAGATGCAGGAACCTTTACAAATGCACTCTATGAGCGCCTACAAGGATGCATGGATCGTGCCATCCCTAGCAAAACCAAGACTCACTCCCCTAAGAGAAGGAAACCAGTCTGGTGGACCCCTGCCATAAACAGGCTATACAATAGAAGGAGGAAACTAGTTCAGAAAAAAAGCAAATCCTAAGAAGGAAATACATCCCTGATCAGTATCAGTAAGAAACTAAGGTCCCTCATAAAATCCTCCAAGGCTAAATTCGAAAGAAAAATAGCCAAGGATTCAAAAGATAATCACAAAGCCTTCTTTAACTATGTTCTAGAATCTAAGTGGCAACTTGCAGATATGCTCTGAGCTAGTGCAAAATAGCACAAAATATACTGAACCCACTGATATTGCCAACATCCTGGCAGATAGATTCAGTGCAAACTTCACCCCCGTCTCACCCCCAAAAGGGCCCACAACAATACCGGAAAAGTGTAGTGTCCCGGAAATCACAGACGCACAGGTGAAAACAGCCCTTTCAAAAGACAAAAGCACAGCGTCAGTGGGGCCAGATGTTGTCCCTGGCTGTGTCTTGCACGAACTACAGAATGAACTAACCCCCCACCTAAACACACTGTTCGACCTCAGCCTCTCCACAGGCTACATGCCCATAGAATGGCGCACAGCAATAGTTATTCCACTCCACAAAGGAAGGGCCACAACTGACCCTGGTAACTATCATGCCATAAGCATGACTAGCCTGGTCTGCAAGGCTATGGAGCGCATCATCATGGAACTCATTAACAAAGACATTGGGAACCTCCAAACACTTGACCCGACCCAGTTCGGCTTTGTTAAGGGCAGATCATGCCTACTAAATCTGGTTGACTTCTTCGAGACAGTCACCAAAGCCATAGATGAGGGAAAGGTAGTTCACACAGCCTATCTTGACCTCGCCAAGGCTTTTGACACCATTCCCCACTCAGGAATTATAGAAAAACTCACCAGCCTGAACATAAACCCCTACGTCACAAGATGGGTTGCCAACTGGCTTACAGACAGAAATCACACGGTAAGAATAGTGGGCTCCAGGTCCGACTCTAAACCAGTCACAAGTGGTGTCCGACAAGGCTCGGTCCTGGGACCCCAGCTGTTCAGCATATACTTCTCAGAAGTACAGGCAAACACAGGAGGACTATGGCTAACCAAGTTCGCCAATGACTGCAAACTGGAAGCCATAATTGACTCTCTGGCTGACTTGGACATTCTCCAAAAGGGCCTTACTGAGACGGACACCTGGTGTCAAAGTCATGGTCTCAAGCTAAATGCCAAAAAATGCATAGTCAACCCGTTTGGGAAAAACAAAACACCCATGAATTACCACATAGGAGGCAGCCCCCTTAATACAGAAGAGGTAATAAGAGATCTGGGGACCCAGGTAGATAGTAATCTCTCCTTTGACAATCATATTGCCAAAGTAGTTAGGAAATCCTTCTATGTAGCCCATCTAATTACTAAAGGGTTCGCATCTAGAAATAAAGAGGTTATAGTGCTCTTCTACTCGTCACTCATCAGACCCATCACAGAGTACAATGCCCCGTTTGGGATATACCTCACAAGACACTTCCAACAGCTGGAAAGTCCACAAAAGTACCTCACCAAGAGGATTACTGGTCTCAGACATATGTCCTATGCAGCCCAACTGGAAAAACTCCAGCTGTACTCAGTGGCATATTGCTTACTCAGAGGTGATCTCTGCCTGACTTACAAAGCCGTGTCCAACTCAGAATTGACGGACATGCTCCACCTAAAGAAATCCAAGTCACTGAGAGCCACTCACTCTAGTGAGCTAAACCTCACCAAAACAATTAATAGAACATGCTGGAGGAATAGATTCCTGTCACAGAGACTCCCCATTGGAACAAAATTCCTAACTACATTAGCCAGAGCCCCTCACTAACACTCTTCAAGAGAAACCTTGACGAGTGGATGGGTAACAGAAAATACACCCCTGGGATCACTTCATTGGCTCTTCTTGACAGAGGCTCAGTTAATTAATCAATGGGGCGGTGAAAGCTGACACACTCTGGCTAGGCTTATAAATGCCCTTGGGCAGATAGCATAGTACCTACCTATGAACCTATAAGGGTGCCGTTATTTGATTTGATGGAGAAATTTATAGGGTGGGACTTACTGTTAGGTGCAAAGAGTAAGGGCTTTTTTGTTTTGGCGTTCAATAGGAGGCAATGTTTCAAGAACCATTCCTCAACTATGTTAAATACTTTCTGGGTTAGAGATTGTGGAGTTGGCAGAACATATGAGCATGTAATTGTCTGCATATTGTATGCAGGTGGCTTGAGGGATTGCTAAATGAAGGTCACTGATGAATAAAGATAAAAGAAGTGGACCTAGAATGGAGACCTTTGGGACTCCAAGGGAGACTGGCAGGTGGGTAGATAGTTTATTCTCCCAGAGGACTGCTTGTTGCCTATTGGTAAGGTAGGACTTGAACCAGAGAACAGCTCTGGTATCTAGAGAAAGGGATTCAAGGGTATTTATGAGCAGGGGGTGGTTTACCATGTCAAAGGCTTTTGACAGATTAATAAAGAGTGCTAATGAGAAGACGTTGTTATTACGGTTTCTACTGATGCAGTCGGTGAAAGATAGGAGAGCTGTGGTGGTACTATGAAATGGCCTAAAGCCATGCTAACAGTTAGCTATAACATTATGTTGAGTTAAGTGGTTTATTAGTTGATGGTGAATGCATTTTTCCATAACTTTTGCTAAGGGAGATAAGAGTGCTAAAGGCCTGTAGTTAGAATAATCATTGGAGTTGCCACCTTTATGTAAAGGGATAATGTGGGAGATTTTCCAGATATCAGGAATGATTCCTGTTTATAAGGATGGATACAGGATAGGCAACTACTTTAGCTGCTTTTTGTAGGTATTCAGATGGTACTTGGTCAGCAGAGGGGGTACATGGCTTAAGCTTTTGGATAAGTTTTTGGATGTGAGAGGTAGCGATGGGTTGTATTTGGAATGTTGGGAGAGTATCAGGTAAAGAGGTAGGGAGATTAGAGTTGTCCATGGAAAGTTGACAGGCTAGAGATTTTATGGTGTCTGTGAAGAAGGTATTGAAGGCATTGGCAGTTTGTTGGGAGGTATTGTTATCAGCCCCAAGAGGGGGTGGTGTGCTAGAGTGCCCTGGGTGTAGGAGTCTATTTAAGCTTGACCAGAACTTTTGTGGATTGTTATGGTGAGATTGCTGTAGTTTACAATAGTAGTGTTTTGTCAGCGTGTATTGCTTTTTTTGTAATATTTCTCAACTGTCTAAAGGTTTGTTGCTCAGAGATAGTTCTAGATGCTCTCCACTTAGCCCAGGATTTATTCCTAAGTAATATCTGTTATCTAGTTTCTTTTGAAAGCCAGGGGGCCGGTTTAGACTTCATTCTAATGGACAGTTTAGGTGCATGCTTATCGAGGATAGTTAAGAATTTAGAGTTGAAATATTAAACAGCCTCCTCAAGAGGGATAGTTTTTAGTGGGTTCCAGTTACAGGCACTAAGTTCATTTTGGAATAATACAGGGTTAAAGTGTTTGTTGGTTCGTGAGAACCTATATGTGGGGGTGTTAAGGATGTCATTCTTTTGTCTTATAATGTAAGTTAGAGTATAATCGCTTATGTCATCAGGTAGAGTTCCTACCTTGTGAATTTGTTGTTGTTTCTTAATAAGTATCCAGTCTAAGATACTCTCTTTTTTGTTTGGTTTGTTAAGTCTAGTAGTGGTGGTGGTCATTGTTTGACTAAAGCCATGAAGATTAATATGTGATGAAGGATTCTCTGTATTAGCACATTTCCAGTCAGTATTGAGGTCTCCTAGTATAACTGTTTCTTGAGGGTAAGTAGTGGATATCCAGCTAAGAATATCCTCTATTATAGTACTATTATTACCTGGAGGTAAGTAGATACAGATGATGTATAGGGCTTTGCTAGGGTTAAGTTGAAGTCAGGAAATAAGGACTTCGGCCTTACTATCTTGAGGTGGGTTATAAGGTACAGAGGAGATCTGTAGCCTGGATTTAAACAGTAGTGCTACTCCCCTGCCCCTATGTTTTATGTAGTCGAGTCTCAAGATATTGTAACCTGGGGGGATTATTTCATTGTCCTTAGTTTCTGGTTTTAACCAGGTTTCTGTAAGACAGAAGATATCAAAGGAATGTATATCAAGGAGGGCGTGGATATGGGCAATTTTGTTGTTAATACTGCGGATATTGAGATGACCTATAAGTAAGGAGTTAGAGAGACTGGTTTGAGTTGTTGGGGTGGAGGCAGTGGTAGAAGGAGTAGTTAATGTGGAGACATTAGTTGGGCCTGGGTTCGGGTGGATGTCACCGTCTTTTAAGGTGGGTGTTTTTAGGCCATAAACTGGGTAATTAATGAAGCTGGTTAGATATTTTAGCTTCCTTACAGTGGTGTTGTTGAATTTGATTTGTGTGAGTCAATGGTACTTGGCTAGAAGGTAGCAGGGAGTGGATGTGGTATTTATTTGGCAATGGGTAAGGGTATAATTGTGAATAGCTGTTTGTTTAGGAGAGTAGTTAAAGTGGTAATAATTCAACTCTTCAAAGGAGGTGAGGAGATATGCAGAGGTGAGGACAAGTACGAGAGTAGCTAAGAGTATTAACTTTGTTAGGATAGTTTTTGTTGTTATAGACATGTTGTTAGGGTTATTTATACTACTACAGCAGGGCTTGGGCTAGGATATGACCAAAATATGTATAGGTTTTGAAGAGTCCTGTGAGAGGAAAAAATTGGTAGAGGTAAATGAAATAAGGAAAAGTACTTTAAGAGGAGGTACTGGATAAAGATTGTAAGGAGAAAGTTAGAAAGGAGAGGTGTGGATAAATTATATAGATTGGATGAGGCTTAGGATAGGAAGAATGGGAGAGAGGGTGTGGTTAAGGAAGTATAAGTTTAGGGTCCCTGGGGGTAGGTGGGAATTGGGGGTAGGGTAGGGGAGCGGGTTATCAAAGGAGAGACTACTGGCCACCTGTGTCCCAAGGTCTCTTATCACACTTTCAGTGTTTAGTGAGCTACCGCCTATGTGGTAGTTCATGGGTACCGAGTTTTTCCCAAAGGGGATGACAATGCACTTCTTGGCATTGAGCTTGAGACCATGACTTTTACACCAATAATCTGTCTCTGTGAGGCCCTTTTGTAGAATGTCTGCATCATTAGGTGATTCTATTATGGCTCCCAGTTTGCAGTCAACTGCGAACTTTGTTAGCCAAAGGTCTTCTGTGTTGGCCTGCACTTCAGAGAAGTAGATGTCAAACAGGAGAGGACCCAGAACCAAACCCTGTGGTACTCCACTCGTTACTGGTCTAAAGTCGGACTTGGAGTCAGCTACTTTTACTGTGTGAGTTCTGTCAGTGAGCCTGTTGGCCACCCATTTTGTGACATAGGGATTTATGCCCAGTTTAGTGAGTTTATCTATAACTCCAGAGTGGGGGATGGTATCAAAAGCCTTGGTGAGATCAAGATAGGCTATGTACACTACCTTGCCCTCATCTACAGCTCTAGTGACTGCTTCAAAGAAGTCAATCAGGTTTAGTAGACATGATCTACATTTTACAAACCCAAACTGAGTGGGGTCCAGGGTTTGGAGATTACCTATGTCTTTGTTTATAAGCTCCAAGATGATATGTTCCATGGCCTTGCAGACCAGGCTCTTCAGGCTAATGAGGCAGTAGTTTCTGGGGTCCATGGTGGCACCCACTTTGTGGAGTGGGATAACTGTCACTTTGCACCATTCAGTAGGCAAATAGCCTGAGGTGAGGCTATGATTGAACATGGCACTTAGGTGAGGTGCTAGTTCGTTTTGTAGTTCATGCAGTACACAACCTGGGATGTTGTCTGGTCCTATGGATGCTGTGTTCTTGGCTTTGAAGAGTGCAGTCTTTACTTGTTCATCTGTGATTACAGGGCTTTGCATTCTTCCAGTATTAAGATTGGAGGGTGGGGGGGGGGGTAAAGTTAGCACTGAACCTATCTGCCAGGATGTTAGCAGTATCGGTTGGTTCTGTATATTTAGTGCCATTGTGCTGTAGCTCAGAGCAGATATGAGTGTTGCCATTGAGATTATTGACATAGCTGTATAATGCTTTGTGCTTATCTTTTGAAGTAGCAGTGGTTTTATTTTCATAACTGGCTTTGGAGGATTTTATGAGAGATCTCAGCTTCTTGCTGAGGCTGACCAAGAAGTTCCTCCAATCTTTGAATTTTACTCTTTTTTTGCAACAGCTTCTTCCTTCTGTTGTAGAGTTTGTTTATGGCAGGGGACCACCAAATTGGCTTCCTTTTTTTGGAGGATAGCATCTTGGTTCTGTTGGAGATGGCACAATCCATGCACTCATGTATGTGCTTATACAGTGCATTTGTGTAAGATTCAGCAGTCATACCTCTATTTTCCGTCTGCATGGGTGTCATGAAGTTTACCACTTCTGTCTTAAGAAGCATGAAATTGGCTTTGGAGTAGTTTTTGACAGTGGTTTCCTTAATGGGGGGTGGGGGTGTGATATGGATGTCTAGGGTGATTAGCTTGTGGTCAGATCTGACCAGCGAGGAGTTGACCTCTGGTGTGGAACACCGGTTATCCATATTGG
Source organism: Protopterus annectens (assembly GCF_019279795.1). Classification (NCBI taxonomy): domain Eukaryota; kingdom Metazoa; phylum Chordata; order Ceratodontiformes; family Protopteridae; genus Protopterus; species Protopterus annectens. The sequence goes on along the minus strand of NC_056736.1, from coordinate 727,674,410 downwards.
TAATGGCCAGGTCCAGGATATTGCTGCACCTGGTGGGAGTGTGGACAAACTGATCCAAGGCATTGGAATTTATGAAATACAGAAAACGTTGAGCAAATGAGTTGGTACATGAGTAGTTTCCTCATTTGATGGTTGGGTAGTTGAAATCACCCATAATTAAGGTACTGGGTTGTACCTTAATATTTTCCAGTATCTTAAGAAATGAAGAGTGGGAATCCTGGGGCATGGTGGGGGATCTGTAACAAGCTACAACTTGCATTGCAGTCTTGCCCAGTGTTAGTTGCATATGGACACACCTCCGCCTTTAGTGTTTCGGTCCAGGTTAGGAGGCTGAAAGGTGTGGTATGAATTTTAGCCTGGTAATGCAGGGGTACTCTCTGGAGCCTTGAACCAGGTCTCTGTCACTGCACAGATGTCGATGTTCTCCATTTTAAAGAGTGCCTCAAGTGAGTGCATGTTGAGTTTTAGACTTCTAGCATTGAGTAGCATTATTCTCAGAGTTTGCTTGCTTGTACCTGTTACGGTGGTGAATTTAGCATTTGAACCTTGCATAGAAAAGGCACTATAGGAGTGGCAAGAGCCTTAGCCAGTATCCAGAATCCCAGGGGTGACAGGTGCAGGCCATCTCTGGCAAAGCATCGTGGTCTGTTGACCATGTTGTCCCAGGCAGACAGATACTGGATCCCCCCTAGAATGACACCAGAAGCTTAGCCTATTGTTGAAGTCAATCATTTTGTCCTTGTGCAGTGGTATCATTCTGGGTGATGGCAGGATGTTACTCAGGGCTAGGGTCATATCTGCCTGGGCTACAAGATCCGAGAACTCCTCCATGTCTCTTTTCATGTAGTCCAAGAAGGTACATCTTAGGTCATTCACACCAACATGGACAATGACAGAGTCATAGTGCATGCATTATGTGGCGGATCCTGGCACCCGACAGGCAGCTGATAGTAACTTTCTCCTTCTTTAGCCTGGTGAATGGGACATCAGTGTGCCTGACTATAGAGTCACCTATGACTAGTGTGTTGGGTACGTTGTTTTGTCTTATGGGCTGAGGTTGAGTGGCACACTGATTTTGTGGGCTATGTGTCATTTTGGTAGTGTTGGGGGGGGTTGTCTACGTTTCAGCTTGCGAGGTCTCTGTTGCTTGGGCAGATTTTTATTGAGAGCCTCCATGAATATGGGTGTATGCTCTGTGTTTCTATGTGTGGGTTTTAGTAGTGTGGGTTTTGAAGGACTATGTGTTGAGTGTGGTGTGGTGCAAGTGTTAACCTTCTCCTGTTGACTGTCTAGTCCAGTCTTAGCTGGAGAGAGCTTGACTTCCAGTTTGGCTATATAAGTGCATCTCTCACAGGTTATAGTGTTGGGTGGTAGGAGGAGAGGGTTGTCAGTGTACATGAGGCAATTGCCCCAAGATCCCCAGATTTATCAGGTGGACAGGAGAAAACACTGGGAGCTGACTTATGGACATGCCTGGATAGGTGCTTATTAATTTAAGTACTAAGAACTGTTTTCCTCTTGACAAGTGAGGCAAGTCGAGTGTTGTAGTAATTTGTAGTTTATTTAGTGCTTACAATGAGTTCTGAGCAAGTGCTGAGCACAAAGAAACAGTTTTGAGTGCTGAAACTAAAAAAAAAATCGCTAGTTCTGGCTAAAATTAGCTAGTTTTAGCATCAATCCCAAGAAGAGAAGCAAGCCATGGCCTGTTTGATGATCCACAGTCTTGTCCCAGATGATGCAAGGGTCTGCAGGCTTGTAGCCTTTTTCTGGTAGAGGCTATCGAATAGCAACCAGACCAGTCAGGTATGTTAAGCACAGACACTCACTCTCCAACCAGAAAGAGTCAGGAATCAGTGCACTCTGCTCCTACTCTCACCAGGATCAGAATATAAGCACAGATTCTAAGTTGTCACCTATAAAGCAGTTATTAAGCTTTCTGGTGATCAGCAGTCTACATGAAATAATGTAACTGCACTCCTTCTCTCACCAGGAGACAACAGAAGCACTAATCCCAAGATGACTACTGAGAGGCAGAATGTGGGCTTACCAATAACTGGTGGTCTTGCAATAGATGCTTAAAGGTAAGATGAAAAAAAAATGGTTTATCCTAAACACTGCAGTGTGCACTAGAGGAGTTAGATGTGAAAGTATGTAACTTAAGTTTTACCTGTCCAAAAGTTAAGTTTTAGTGGAGGGTCACTAGTTTTAAAACCACAAGATAGATTGCTATTTAAAGCATTCCTAATTGCATAAATCCCCTTAGAAAAGGATAAATTACACCAATCGGCTAATATCTGTGTCTGGCTTCACATTTGTTTGCACACTGTGTGTCTTTTCACTCTGATTTTTTATGTTTCTATTACCTGTTAATCTAGTTCAATATTGCAGAGGGGAGCCAAAGCCCATCCTGCACAATTAAACATATGACAGCATGCACAGAATGCAATTATTCCATTCTCCTATTATGTGTTTTTTATATAAAAAGATCTGAATTTGAATTCAAAGTATTTCTGATTAAGTCCTTTGGAAGAAAAGCAGATAAATAAACTTGTGTTATGCTTAATTGCTCACATTCATTCATTCCAGTCTCAGTACAGCAAGTGTTTTTTTGTTTTTATTTGTGCTTGATTTGCCAATTACTTGCCTTTCATCTTACTTCATTGTTATTGTTTGTTGTTCTTGGTACGTAAGTTTTTGATGATCATCTTTCAATTGTACAAAATGGAAACCAAAAATATTTATCTATGAGGGGGACTGTATCCTTAAACTGAGACTGAAGATAGACGTAGCCATGGAAAAACATCTTAGACTCTCAGGGTTTGGAGTATTTTACCTTTCTCTTTTAGTTCTCCACCCCACACACCGAGCATTATCTTCCTCCTCAGCTGCCCTTTTAACCCATTTATTCTCCCAGGAGTGGCTCCATTTAGTCCTCAAGGAATCAAGAGTTGAGTTCTGACAGTGGTGCTGCTATTCACTGTGGGAGAGGTGGCTTTTTTTCAGTTATGCTCCTTAATGGCTACCTTGCTATGGTATTGACTTTTGGATGCTAGCTCTCAGGGAGAGAGAGAGAGTGCTTACTTCCAGACCCTGGTATGGACTGGTATATGACCCACTACATAACAGATGAGTAGTGTCTAGTCTTAATATGAGAAACATTTGCCCCCCCCCCCCCAGAAGATGGGCAAGCCATTCTCACCTCCTCTAATGCCTGGTCTACTAATCTAACCCAAGTGATTTGGTGCAAAAGTTATGACTTTATTCATATTTTCCAGTGGTGCTGACCAGGATTTACAGTTTATATCTAAGAGGGAGCTAAAAATTGCAGCTTAGTAGACTTAACCAATAATGGGGTTAAGGCTACCATCACAGAGTTCCAACAGGTAATGAGGAATCTATGACACTGTGGAGGAAAGGATCTGTGACTTTTTAAGAAGCTCCAAACTGAAATGTGTCTCCTAGGAAGACTGCCTTGGGAAGACTAAACAACAGAAACCACTCTGTTTGGACATCCTTTACATATCACTGCTATACTAATTTGAGTAGCTAAGGTGCCAGTTAGAGGAACTGTAATCTAGATGGGCTTTTATCCAAGATGTAGGAGCCTTGTATGGCAGCAGCCTCTCTGGCTCCCAACGTGTTGTGTGTGTTTTTGTGCTAAATTCATGTGGGTTGTCGAGCTGTTGTCTGTCTGTGGAGTCCATTTTGACGTAGTCAGATGTGCAGCTTGTCTGTGGCCATGGTTCTTGTTGGATCGTTGGATCTGTTATATTTTTTTGTAGATATTGTACTGGCTGCGGCTTTAAAGACCTTTGGGTACTGAGCTGTGCTGGATGTGGTTGGTGGGGGCCCGACTTTTGTATCCTGAGTTCTCGGTTTGGATATGGAATTATTTTTTGTTGATTGGAGGGACTGGACTGGGTTTTTGGTATCGTAAGTGGTGCTGGAGATGATGTTGGTGATGAACAGTGACAGCGTGATGGTGAGGACTGTGGAGAGAATGTTAAACTGGTATGGCCATTCAGGCCTTTCAGGTCGGCTGGTTGTGCTGTATGATGAGGACTGTGGAGAGAATGTTGAACTGGTATGGTTGTTTGGGCCTTCAGGTGGCAGCGGTTGTGCTGGATAAGGTAGTGGACACCTGACTTTTTATGTATCAATCTGACTGGGTCTGGAGTTGAGGTTCTTTTGATTGGAGGGAATACAACTGGGAGTTTTGTATTTGCTGGTGTTGGAATGGAGTTGTAAGCGTTGTGGAGAGATCGGATGGATGTAGTCATTAGCGGGATAACAGTGCATGGATGAGGGAATGGTGCCTTCAGTTGTCTTTGACTCTGCTGTTGTTGCGCTTGCATTTTCTTGTTTTTGTGTTTATGTTGTATATATATACAGGAAGTATTTTGCCAACCTGCATTCTATGCATTTGATTTCCATGTGAGTAAGAAGCACAGACAATAATTGATTGTTTCTGAAAGTCCACAGTCAGTTTCTAACAGCCTACCCACAGAAGAGGTAGGAGAGAAATCCTTATTGTTTGTCAATGCAAGCCAATTCAACCTTATGCAATTTAGTTCTACATTGTTTGGAGAGAAAGAAAGACTCCCTTACATCCACAATATTGATATGATATCATGTTTCCATTCTAATATGGTCCACAGCTCCTATGCTGTGTGGTCAAGACAGTGGCCATTACTTTCGAGGGAGAAAGCATCAATTTTAAGTGCAGTTATGAGAGCTAGAAGAACAAAGATTTTCCCTAGCAGGGCATTGATATGAAAGGCTGTTACCTGTTCATATGTCTCCAGCCTAATATGGTAACCTTGGTCGGATCCTTCAAAAGACACGAGTCTTGAGACCAGTCCTCTCTCACATGTGACACCTTCAGAATCTAGAGGGTGATTAGCCTAATTGTTCTGAGGCATAGGCAGGTCAAATATGACCTGCTGACAAGTGCAAATGAACTTTAGAGTGAAAGCTGTCTGCATCTAACAAGGTTAAGTCTGTTACAGGCTACCAGGAGCCAGGATAAAAAGACAGGAAAACAAGTTTATCCTTTACAAGGACATATGAGAGCCACTTTCATGCATTTGTGAACACTCTTGGAATAGACATATGATGACAAAGAAAATGATCCAAACTGATTATGACTGATTTTTAATTTAAAAATGTATAAATGTCCTGGACCACTTCCTGATCATGATTTAAGTGTAGTCATAGCGGACATACCACAGTTTGTTCATAAGTGCTCAGTCAGGAGACCAGGGTCAGTGGTATCAAATGCTGCTGAGAGATTCAGGACTTCAGAAAGCACTCTGGTCTCAGAAATGCCAATAAAAACTTTTAATCTTACAAAGCTTTCAGGATTTCTTCCCTCATTGGTGTTAAAAAAAAAAACAATCCAAAAAAACACTACCAGTTGCTTAAATACCAAATTCAAATTTCATTACAAAACACAGCCTCCAATCAGAATACAGAATTAATTAAGCTTAGTAAAAGATTTTTAAAAAGTATTCACTACCGAATTTTTAAAATTCAACATTAGAAAACTGCATCACCTGACACTCTCAGGGGGTTACCCATCCAAGTACTAATCAAGCCCAACCCTGCTTAACTTCTAACATCAGACAGGATGAGGTTTATTCAAAGTAGTACAACTATGCAAGCAAATAATGACACTTAGTGTATAAGTCAGAAGGAGTTGCATTGTGTCTTTGTGAATTTAGAGAAAGCATATGACAGGGTGCCTAGAGAGGAGTTGTGGTATGGTAGGAGGGAGTCTGGAGTGTCAGAGAAGTATGTAAGAGTGTTACAGGATATGTACAAGGGTAGTGTGACAGCGGTGAGGTCTGCAGTTGGAGTGACGGATGCGTTTAAGGTGGAGGTGGGATTACATCAAGGATCAGCTCTGAGCCCTTTCTTATTTGCAATGGTGATGGACAGGTTGACAGACAAGATCAGACAGGAGGCCCCATGGACTACGATGTTTGCAGATGACATTGTGATCTGTAGTGAGAGTAGGGACCAGGTTGAGGAGACCCTGGAGAGGTAGAAATATGCTCTAGAGAGGAGAGGAATGAAGGTCAGCAGGACTAAGACAGAATATGTGTGTAAAAGTGAGGGAGGATAGAGGAATGGTGAGGATGCAGGGAGTAGAGGTGGTGAAGGTAGATGAGTTTAACTACTTGGGATCAACAGTTTAGAGTAATGGTGAGTATGGAAGAGAGGTGAAGAAGAGAGTACAGGCAGGGTGGAGTGGGTGGAGAAGAGTGTCAGGAGTGATTTGTGACAGACTGGTACCAGTAAGAGTGAAAGGGAAGGTCTACAAGAGGGTAGTGAGACCAGCTATGTTATATGGGTTGGAAACAGTAGCATTGACAAAAAGGCAGGAGTCAGAGCTGGATGTGGCAGAATTAAAGATGTTAAGATTTGCACTGGGTGTGATGAGGATGGATAGGACTGGGAATCAGTATATTAGAGGGTCAGCTCAGGTTGGACGGTTTGGAGAGAAAGACAGAGAGGTGAGATTGTGTTGGTTTGGACATGTGTTGAGGAGGGATGCTGGGTATATTGGGAAAAGGATGCTAAGGATGGAGCTGCCAGTTAAGAGGAAAAGAGGAAGGCCTAAGATAAGAGTTATGGATGTGGTGAGAGAGGACATGCAGGTGGTTGGTGTGACAGAGCAAGATGCAGAGGACAGGAAGAAATGGAAACAGATGATCCACTGTGGCGACCCCTAATGGGAACAGCCAAAAGAGAAGAAGTGTATAAGTCATTTCAACTTATTTTGTTTCTGCTTCAAAACTGATTTTAAGCTAACAGCTGAATTAATACCAGGTTCATAGTCGGCCTGTAACTGTAAAATCCATTTGTATGCAGTGGTTTCTAGTTTGTTATTAAAATCGCCATCTCTAGAGCATTTAGCCAACACATATATAGTCATATAGTTAAATATATAAGAACCATAGTCAGACACATGCTTAGCAAGGGAATTTGTACTAACGTTTCTCCTTATGTTCGACTGATGCTCTGTAATACATTCTTTTAGCTTCTTGGTACTTTTTCCTACATAACAACTAGTACACTTTGAACAAGTAACCAAATAGACTATGTTACTAGTACTGCAAATGGCAGTGCAGTTAAAGCAATAGATCTTTCCTGTAACAAGATGGATGAATTTGTGGTTCCTACATATTAATTTGCAACAAATACAGTTGTAACAGGGAAAACTTCAAACCTTACTATTGATTTATGGGTGGCAATTTCCTTAACACCTTTATAACAGAGACATTGTTTAAGGTTCTGACTATTCTTGTATGTAAAACTGAGTTCATTACCAATAATCTGTCTCAATTAAGTTACATCCTGTAAAATTGCCCAGTTATCTGAGACAATTTTCCTGAATCCATACCTCCAAACCTGATTCTGTTTGATGTAAGAAGCTAAGTAGGGTACTTATTAAAATCTTTTACTAAACTTAATTCATTTTGTGCTCTGATAGGAGGCTCTGTTTTGTGAAGAAATTTGAATTTGATATTTAAGTAACGTGTTTTTTAACACCAATGAAGGGAGAAATCCCAAAAGCTTTGAAGATTAAAAGTTTTTATTGGCATTGTGTCATCCCTACTCAAGGCCAGTAATCAATGAGCCTCAATCCTCATCACTGACACTGGTGGAGAACGTTAATTTAGAACAAAAATAGATGCACACAGTATTTTCAGATGCAACTCTGCACCAAACACAATTTCTCTTAAGAGTACAGGGGGAGCACACTCCAGTCATGGGGCTGGACTTCCTCTCCAAGCCCCAGATAAGACTCCACCTTTTTCTCTGCAGAAATCCGTGCTCTGTATCCCTGTTCCAAATAGATGACACACACAGTCTTTGAGATTTGATTTTTACACACACACACACACACACACACACACACACACACACACACACACACACACACATGGGAAAGGTTGGAAAGATTTATCCACTATGCCATCTCCAACCAGACTATAAGGTAGATTCACTGCCATCAGACAGCTACTTTAAGGCTCTTAATATTTATACAAATGGTAGTGTTTCTAAGCCAAACAGCAAGACTTTCAGGAGCATGAAGTCACAATGCCATCAAATAAATGCAATCACTCTCAAAAGTTAAAATATTTTCTAAATGACCAGCCACAATGAAAGTTATAAATATTTTTAATAATAAATAATAAAATAGAAAACATGAAAATACTGAATATCTATTTACAACTCAATTCACAGGAAATAGAAAAAATAACACAGATGGAAAGACTCATACAGATACAGAAAAACAATCCTTTTAGCTAATCGCACTATATTTTCCGGGTCTATATTAGAACATCGAAGTTTCAAAATTTCGAATGTTCTAATATCGACCCATATTCAGTGAAAGCTGAAAACATCAAACATACAGTACAGTGAATTTTGTCCTAGGGAAAAAAATTGCTGTTCCAAAGCACATACACACAGCACAATCACACCAAACAAACAGCAATCTACATACATGCATACACCTAAAATCTTACACTTAACCCTACACTAAACTATACACACACCACTAACTATCCACTTACCTTAACCCAAACCCTAACCCTAAGGTCCGTCACTATCGTACACTCACCTCACCCGCACCATAATCCTAACTCACCTACCCCACCCTAACCCTCACATCCACACAATCGCACACATACCTAACCCGCGCCCTAACCGTAACTCACCTAACCCGCCCTAACCCTCACGTCCACACAACCACACACATACCTAACCCGTGGCCTAACTGTAACTCATCTAACCCACCCTAACCCTCATGTCCACACAATCACACGCATACCTAACCTGCACCCTAACCCTAACTAACCTAACCCACACTCAATCGCACACTTTACTTAACCTGATCCGTAACTTTCCACCACAGTGCTGAAAATACAGAAGCAACAGAAACGGACAACCAAATTATTTCCCTAGGAAAAAATTCATTTTTCTGTTGCTTCAATATTTTCAGCTTTCTCTGAATAGGGGTCGTTATTAGAACATTCAAAGTTTTGAAACTTCGATGTTCTAATATATACCCTATTTGTGTTCCCTAGTTAAGTTATTTACTAAAGCAAGGCAAGATGATGTGGATGAGTGGTCTTGTCAGTTCCAAAACAGAGTGCTGAGTGTTATCTACAAACCAAACAAAATCAAACTGAAAAAACAAAAAAATACAGACTAATAAAATGAAAATAGCAACAATTTAACAATGTCCATCAGCTTAAAGTAGCCTTCAAGGAGTAAAGTAGCTATAAAACAGTCATCATATATAAACTACACCAATTAAAAATCAATTATACAATAAACTAATTAAAATAAATTAAGGTAATTTAAATTAAAACCGTCTAGTTGCATTCATTATTAAGACCAAAAAGGGGACAAAGTATTAAACTTTAAAATAAACAGTGATCCTTTATAATGTAATTTCTTAACAAGGAGTGACTCTATAACATATTTAAAACAAATTGCTTCTAAAATCATGGCTTCCAAGCCAGAAGGATTAGAATTATGTACTTTCTTTTAAATAATAACACCAAAGAGAGAATAACTGCAAATAACCCACCAGATAAATGCTCCGTCATACACGATAATAAAAAATATATATTCAAAATATAACTGCTATAACGAAGCAACTAGACAGTCCACAACAAATTGAAAAATGTAAAAAAAATGTTTATTGCAGATATAACTTGATAAGCGCTTTCGCTAAATAGCTTCTTCAGATCAAGACACATTTCAAATAGTCCCAATTGCTTATATAGACATTCAAATATTTTAGACCAATCACAAAGATAATCTAATTACTTCTATTTAAAGCAACATGAAACATTCATTTATAACAGTATAAAACCTTCTTGTACATAAAAACAAAAAAAGAAACCTCCAAACCTTATAAATACACAACAAATATAAAATAAATTATATATATACATATAAAATGCATGAAAAACACATATTTAAAAATATATAGATAAAAAATAATAATAAAAAATAAAAAAATAAAGAATATAGAATATAGAAAGAAGACAGTTAGCTGAAATATTTAGTAAGAATTGGTCCATTTTACAAGTGGACGAAGATATCAAAAAGATAGTTGGTGAACGACCTCGCTTTCTTTACAAGAATAGAAAAAACTTGAAGAGACTTTTATGTCACCAGCACAATACAAAGGAATATGATAATAGAGGCTCCACATATCCTTGTGGGAGTTGTAATTTCTGCAGTTATATCAACACTTCTGAAAAATTTTTTCACCCTGATCTCCACAAAGAATTTATATTATGTGCTGATGCCACATGCAAAACTTCCAACTTAGTATATTTAGCTGAATGCCAAGTTTGCCAGTCTTTTTATGTTGGCAAAACCAATAGAGCATTCAGGGATAGGATCAGGGAACATGTCTATCATATTAGAAAACATTCCGATCATAATGCCCTGGCCAAGCATGTGACACGATGTGGGAACACACATTTTTTTACTTTTAGAGCACTTGAAGTCATTGTTCCCAGTATTCGGGGAGGCAACATCAGGAATCATACAGAATACAGAGAAAATAATTGGATAATCATTCTTAGAGCGGATAGAGGCAGTGGGCTGAATGAAAGGGCTTCAATTAAACCTTTATTGAAAAAGCACAGGAATATCAAGTAATGCAAGTTAACATGAATTGGTATATTCTTTATTTTTTTATTTTTTATTATTCATTTTTTATATATATATTTTTAAATATGTGTTTTTCATGCATTTTATATATATATATATATATATATATATATATATATATATATATATATATATATATACAATTTATTTTATATTTGTTGTGTACTTATAAGGTTTGGAGGTTTCTTTTTTGTTTTTATGTACAAGAAGGTTTTATCCTGTTATAAATTAATGTTTCATGTTGCTTTAAATAGAATTAATTAGATTATCTTTGTGATTGGTCTAAAATATTTGAATGTCTATATAAACAATTGGGACTATTTGAAATGTGTCTTGATCTGAAGAAGCTATTTAGCGAAAGCGCTTATCAATTTATATCTGCAATAAACATCTTTTTTACGTTTTTCAATTTGTTGTGGACTGCCTGGTTGCTTCGTTATAGCAGTTATATTTTGAATATATACTTTCTTTTAAATGTTAAGCAATAGGACTCAAATTTATTGTTAAGCAATAGGACTCAAATTTATTATGTTTAACATATCTGACGTTCATTTTTACTTTTCCCTATATAAAAAAAAAGACGACAAGGACACTTCAGAGCATAAATAACACCCTCAGTGTTACAATTAAACCTATCCTTTCTGCCAAAATAAATTCCATTAATATTTACAAATGAATTTACTATGTACTGGCAAGAACAGCAGTGTCCACATTGAAAAGTGCCTAAAGACAATTTGTGGAGGTACTTTATTGGATGGAAGGACAAAAACATTCCAAAACTAGCAAATCTTTTAGATTTCTACCACGATTAAAAGATAGACATGGAAAATTATCCAACATATTTGTGAAATCACTAAATCTTAAAAAAATAGTATTTAACCAAAGAAATTAAATATTTACTGAAAACATTATAAATAGTAATAAAATAAATCTTACACCTAACCTCCCTGTTCAATATATTACCCCTAGTATGAGATGCCAAAGAAATATTTTTCATTGGCTCATTAGTATTATAATTCACATATTTTAGAAATAGCATCCTCAATTGTCCTTCTACTATAATCTCTAGAAATAAATGTTTCTGAATTTCTATGTACCTCCTTCATGAAATCAGCATCATTATTACGTAATCTCATAAGTTGAACAAACTCACCAAATGGGAGTGCAGATAATAAGTGTGGTGGATGAAAACGTTGGCCATGTAAAAACTGAGTACCATCATGAAATTTTTTGATGAACAGTTGTCCTAAACTTTCAACCCACTTTCACAAACAAACATCCAAAAACACAATGTTATTACTTCACTGTAAACCATCAAAAAAAAAAAACTATTATGTTGCAAAGATTACAAAAACTCCTGAACATCACACTTACCTCCCCTTCAAATAAAAATCAAATTATCAATGTAACAATAATATTTCACAACATATTCCAGAAAAAATGTTGATGATAGAGAATTTCTGTCTCATATAAGCCCATAACCAAATTGGCATACATCGGGGCAAATGACCTATTATTAAGTCTATAAAAGTTGTTAGTTAAAAAAAATATAATAACTCCACAATATAGTTTGATAAAGGGTTGTCACATAAGAAAAAATATAAATCTTCAATTCCTATCTTGTAGCATCTGTTCATATATAAAGATCCAACATCTCTTCTTAAAGTACATATTATCTGCCCACTCAAGGCCAAAAAGCTGAAGAAGTCACCAGTATCTCTAATGTATGAGGGGAGTTTTAAAACATGAGGATAAAGAAATTCATGAAGAAAGAGACCTACATTATATAGAATCCATGCTGACAACTTCATAAACACTGCTGTCTTCAAGATGATCGTAACACATGTAAATATTGAATCACAATTTTATTCCCCTTGTCAGAGGGTTTAATAACTAAATTGTCCTGTTCCATTAATAATTTCAAGTCCTTCCATTCTTCTTTAGTTAAATTATAACTGTTTAGTTCTCATAAAATTTACGTAAGCTTTCTCAGCAGCATAACTCAGCATACTAGAAAAATTCTCAAACCCCTCATGTGTAAATGGAGGCATAAAGAAACTTTTAACAGTTATCTTGTCAGTATTTAAAGAACAATACGTGTTTTGATCGAAAACATCTCCTTGGTCTGAATAACAAGAATAAAAATGATCCTCATTTTCAACAATGCTCTTGTTATTCATGGCATCCAAAGAAGAAAAAGCATTAGAACCGTGTTCAAAAAATATATCAAATGAAGTTTACGAACTAGTCTAAAAATCTCACACTTTATAATGTGACGTCTGTGGAGAATAGGTATGAATTTAAGTCCACAGTTTAAAACTGCTAAGTGACCTGCTGTTAAAGCACAGCTAGAGATATTAATAATCAGTTTCAGAAAAAAGTCACTATTGACATTTACCCTGTTTTGATAATTCCCTTCCCTGTAAGTTCAACTCCTGCTTTCTTATTATCATTCATGGAGTCAAGAAAACACTGAAAGTGGCTAGCAGGTTCCTGAGCAGGATGTAAGGGAGGACATGCTTGATCGTCGCTCTCAAATCAATGGAGTAACCCATACCATTAGAGGAAACAAAAGAAACTATCTTACCATTGACAGCTTCCTTATATGTGCCAGATCTATGAATATTCAGCTGATTCAGTTTACAATTAATCTTCCAGAGAAAGGCGCGACCATGTTCATTGTTGCAGAGATCCCGCTTGAGCTTAGACCTCTTTTTCTCCGCAAGTTCTTGTTCAAATGTTTTTACTATGTCATTGATATCAGCCAAAAATGATCTAGATGGGGATTTGTAAATTGGGCAGTTAATTCTGAACAAACAGAGTTAATTTCATCCTTGAGTTTCTGCTGTTTCACCCCATCTAGTTCAGTTAGTATTGCTGAGTGTCATCTGTCACATCTCTCACTAGTATCTAAATACAATTTCAGTGCTGGCTACAGAATGACACCACATCTGGTCACATGATTCTGTGGTTCCCACAATACCCCCTGACTAGAAGTTGAGCCAGGATGTAGCACAGATGTGTCACAATACACACCTAGAACTTTGCTAAGGCTTATTCCAGCATCTGGAAACTTTAAAACAATTCCAACCCTTTCATCCTTCTTGCAGAGACTAACCACCCATTCTCTGGTACCCCAGTGTAGCATTTAGTTCACCACTAAGGAAAATAAGAGCATGAACCCAGCCCAGACGTTGTGTCTCTGGTTGCATTCAGGTCTGTGAGATAAAATCATTATGGCCTAAACCAAGTAATTTAATTTCAGGCTATTTTTCTTAAGGTAAGCTGGGCTGAGCTTAACCCATTCCCTTCCAGCATCCATATATTTAATCAGTTGCAATACAGTCTGACATACATGTTTATTTCTTTTCTGGCCAGCAGGACCCACTGTTAATACATTTTTAATACAAGCAACTTTACAAATACATTTTTAACACAAGCAACTATACAATCAGTTTGTTATTCGAATGACATAAAATTCTTTACAAAACTCCAGCTAGTTATGCTGGTATATGTTACGCATGCATTGCACTACTCTCCATGGCTTAGCTGGCACTACCTCACATCATCACAGGTATTTCTGAGTCCGGAGTGCTTTTTGGATTTTACTGGTTTTATTGCCATTGACTCAGTTTTCTGACTTCCTGTATCCTATTTTCCTTGTGAGAGATTCAGAAGTACAAGTACTAAGTAACACCACTGGTCTACAGCCATGAGGAGATCACTGACTTCATGAACCACGGCAGTCTCAGCACTATGGCATGGACAGTATTCAGCCTGAAATGGAGCTTTGAGTTCACTGGCTGAGATATAGGACTCAAGTTGAATGTAAATGTCCTTCTCCATAACCTTGGCAAGGAAAGGAAGGTTAGACAAGGAGCTTGCGTTATCAGGAATATGAAGCTTACATGCTTATTTTCATGGTAAGAGTAACAAGGGCCTTCTTCAAGGCAAAAGAATAAAAAAAAAACAGCCTTCAATGAAGAAACCAAGACCTTATAGATAAATAGGTGAAGGACATCAAGGCCAGCCACAACTAAACATGATTGACAAAGATCCAAACTGCAAGAGATCACAGAAAGAAGCTCATCATAAATATGTCAAGGACGAAGCCACAGTCAAGACAACTATTAAGCCTATGGTATCAGAAGGATGAAAAGCTAATTTGCTAGTTGCAATCTTGCCAGTTACAAAAAATGAGTAGCTGACTCGCACTGTTTGACAGATAAAATTCAGTCAGTGGAGAGGCAGGCTGGGCTGCACAATCTGTTGATCACTGAAAAGAGCATGGTGATTGGTTTGCACCAGTGATATATCTCTGGATAGATAAGCAGCGTTCTTTTGAATGATCTCACCCTGATATGATGCATAATACTTGCACTAGACAAGCTTATTACACCACAGACCTACACAGCACCCTAAATGCCTCAGAATGTGCCTTTGCATTGATTTAAGCAACATCTGAGGAAACTTTTTTGCTTCAGTCATTTTACGTTCATTGAAACTACCTTCAGGAAGAAGTGGAAGTTCACTATAGGGATCTTTGTAGGATGCCTTTCAAAAATGTATGCTTCTGAGTTCATTAGAAACTGCATTGCACACTTTCTTTTATTTGGTATGACATTAATGAAATGGCCACTGCCTGTAACATTTGACTGAATATACATTCCTACACGTGAATGCCAGACAGTATAACAACTTAAAATAGACAAGTAAAATTCTACCTAATTGGATCCTCATGAAGTGAAGCTAGAAAAAAAATTCCATACTTATAAACAAATAACACTTTTTATTGTTTTCTTACTTGTTCTAATGTGGAATAAAAGCAGGTTCCATTTTTTACAAACAAATAGATCTTGTTCTTTTTAATTGTTTTGTTACTTGTGTTATTTTTGGTCATATGGCAGTGAACATATATTTTATAATAAAAAAAAACTTACAAATGGGTATCAGTGGTTAACCATTTTAACCTGCTTCAGTGTTTTCAGGTAGTTGCAGTGATACCTTATATTTTGCTTTAAAGGTCACTTACAGTTGTGAAACAACACCTCAATAGTATAAAGAAAACAATTAACACATGACATCTACTATTTACCCCCTATGTGATACCCTCACTGAATAGTTGAGCTGATGTCGCATTGAACCAGATTCCAAAAAAGCTGCTCTTATTGTAAGCCTGCTGTGATTCTAAAAGACTAGCTCTCAATGTAAGTGGTCACCCATACTGAGAACAAGCCTTTTAGGGTCAGGCCTGTTGTATTTATTAATTCATCAACTTTGGTTCATGGATTACCCTTTAGACAACATTAACTTTAATGTGTTTTGTTTTACTAAGTCTTTGTTAAAAAGAATTCCAACGTGTATGTTTCATAATTACTATATATAAATGGTGTGTGTGTGTGTGTGTGTGTGTGTGTGTGTGTGTGTGTGTGTGTGTGTGCGTGTGCGTGTGCGTGTGTGTGTGTGTGTGTGTGTGTGTGTGTGTGTGTGTCAGTACACTCATGTGTACGTGTGTAGATGGGTAATAGTGTTAATAATGAAGAAAATTAAACTGAAATAAGCTGCAACACATTCTAACAAAGAAGAACCTTGCAGATTGTAAATAACCACTATAAAATGAAGCTGTATTCAAAATTCACTGGATGGAAGAGTCACACAACCTGAACAAGGATGATATACATATATATATATATATATATATATATATATATATAAATATAAATATATATATATATATATATATATATATATATATATATATATATATTTATAGGTCAGCAAATAAATAACTGATAAGTTCCAACCTGCAGACTTTGTAGAAAAAAATGTGATGCTCCCTGGAGGGTACTTAAAGTAGAAGATGAGCAATGATGCCCTATGTTATGTGCTCTATTGTCTTGTGTGTGGAGTAAATGAAAAAGCACATGCTTCAAACAATTAAAGCAAATGATAGCAGCAGAGGGACCTATACAGTATGTTGAAGAAGGAGAATGAAAAACAAGGGAAACTGAGAAAATATGTAGGGTTAAACGTGGAGAATCTGCACAAAGAAGTACTTTTTCAGCAGACCGCTTCCCTGTGACAGACCAGCAGAAATCATGGAAACAACAATGACATTGATGGACCATAAGTTTGGATGGGAAAGATACAATAGCCTTGTAGGTATGAAGTGAAGGGGATGATGGTAAAAGTAGAAGAAGTATACATTTTAGGCAGTATGAGTTCAGAAATAAGGGCCGACTGTATAGCCAAGTGGTCATTATCTGTTGTGAAGTTAAGACCATAGTTAATGTTAAATAAGGCCCATGAGTCAAGCCAGAAGGATAATGTTGCAAGAGCATATTGGAGCTTGCATAAAATAAATAAGCGTATGTTTTGCATTATCATTTAGGGTGATGTTTCCATAAAGGGATGCGTGTCAGTGGACTAATGCTACATGGGCATCATTAAAGTCTGTATGCTATTTGTTTTCTCACCAGTTCTGTGGAAGTTATTTTTCAGCTTTAGGTGCATGCACTGAGTGTTCTTTTTTTTTTTTTTTTTTTTTTTGGTTATCAGTTTACGCGGGCATTGTCTCAACATGGATGACTCAGATTCCACTCAAGTTTTCCATGAAGTGTTTACCTAACAGAAGTCAAGTGTGTACTTTTCCAGATAAGCTGCCTATGCAAATTATTGGACTCAGATATGAAAATAACTATGCAGAGATCTAGTCTAAGAAAAAGACAAAAATCAAAAACAAAGTATGCATCTCAGTGTTTGCGTTTCCTGCATCACTAATTATGTGCAGTAGCATGCCAGATGGCAACAGGTGGGATCAAGTTGAAGCACATGGTTGGCCTATATCCAATGGTTTTATGTTACTAGATGACAGATTTATTATTATGAAATGGTATCATCTGGGACACATTTATGAATGTGTGAATGGATTTAAACATTGAACTGCCCACCAGTCAGATGGGTTAGCTTTATCAGATTTCACAACAGACAGAGCATTATAATTGAAATACATACCAAGAAATGCTGAAATAAGGGCTTCTTTATAATAAAACTCCTGTGAAGATCTGTGTTAGTACAATCACATCCCCAAGAAAATAAATTCATTGTTGAACTGCAGAAGAAAATTAGGTTGTATCTTCCTGGGTGAACTGGCTCATTTACAGTTAAACCGTAGCTAGTTTGCTGTGACATTGATAAACATTGTATCAGCTTATGAGACCATGTGCTAAGTCACCAAATGTTGTACTGGCTTTGTGCCACCATCTTAATCCAGGATTTCTGCACCATAATGTTCATGTTGTCGCATACTAGCACCATTAAACTGCCTCTTTAATGGCACATCTTACAAACCAGTCAGTCTACTTGTTACACCAGCAGAGTTAGGTCTATGAGAACCATTTACTGCTCTCAGTCCCTAAAATACTTTATTCTCAGAAATATCTACCAAGTCCATTTCTTCTTCAGTGCAATTATTCAGATTATTTCATTATACTTAACTGATATTGTCATGCAGGAATGCAATAATGCAGCATCGTTAGACACTTTATGTAGAAAGTTCAAAACAAAATTCATACCAGCTCTTATAACTAAACACCAAATAGTCAAAATACAAACAAATACTTAAACTTTTAAAATGCTACTTGAAAGAAGAATAATTTTGAGTTTCTGCTTGTAAAGTGAAAGGAAAGAATGATTACTTAGTCGCTGAGAAAGTGACATGCATTCACTAGAACTATGAAAGTGAAGCAGCACACATCCCAGAAAAGGTTAAATTATTATGCTTTTAGCTGATCTCACAGAACCTCATCAAAACCTATCAGGTCAAACTCATGGTCCAATAAGTCTTCTAAAAAGCATTAAAACATACCTGTAAGGTTTGTCAACCCTGGAGGAAGATACATTAGGGGCTACAGAGAGAATAGCCCTGGTCCTTGGAGGAAGGGCTTTACCTCCATTTGTAAAGTACTTTCCATTTGAAGCCTGTTTAATTTATCAGTCTTAATTAAGTAAGCTTTGTCAAGTTGACTGCAGTTATATACATTGCATCCAATTAACTGCACCCCCTAGGAATCTCCATCACACTTTATGACATTCACATGGCAATAATGATATATCCATTCTGTAATCCATCCTGGGCCCTCATGAAGCAGAGACAAATTTATATAAAGCTCTATACTATGTTACTCTACAACAGACTGTCTATAAAAAACATAAACAGTGCAGTTCCCCATCAACAGTCTTGATGGAGTTGCTGCATATCGTATGTCAAACTCCAGTTGTGCAACCTACATGTGCAGCCTCAGCCTGGTCTATGACATTAATAGAACCTGTTGTTGGAACAGATTTATGTCCCAAAGATTCCCCATCTGTGGAATAGACTCCCTCTCCATGTCAAGCAGAGTACCTCACTAGTCCTCTTTAAGAGGAACCTGAACGACTGGATGGGAAACAGAAAATACACCCCTGGAATCCCACCTCTGTCCCTGCTGAACAGGAGAAACAGGTGCTGACTCTGTGGGAACATGGGTGAAATTCTTGGTTATGCTTATAAGAGTCTCTGGGTCGATAGCCTAGTATCATTCTATGAATCTTATGAATTCTATGAACAGGAAAAATATGAGTACTCTCAGAGGTGCCTGTAATTAAACCTGCTGCAGGATTCTCCATCAAATGAAGTTATAAAGATCTCTACACTGTCACCTTAGTAAGAGGTCCCTGAAATAGTTGAGAATCAAAGAAACTACTGCATACACAACCATTCAGAAAGTAACTGGTGCTTTCTTCCAATGATATATTGTGAGATGACAGAATGAAGATTTTGCAACATATGGCACTTGGTTCTTCACTGATAGCTTATCATCAAGAAGCCACAAATATTTCAACACCAATTCAGCAACACCCACCCAAGAAGCAACAGGAGAGAGATACAGGAGACCAAACATAAATGAACAATGGAGAATGGCCAGTACTATAAGTGTTTTCATCTTTCTTTCTTTCATGACCTGAGCTTTAAGTGATTTATTAGAGCCACTGAGGAATACATTACAAACATTCAGCTAAGTCAGTACGAACCTGACCTACTAGTCAGACAGAGACTTACAATACAGGTGAGTATTGTCAGCGTAGTAGTGGTAAGCCAGTCCCATCTCTCATGCCTCTCAGTGCTAGCACAGACAGCGAACAATAGTGTGACTAAAAGTATCCCTGGAGCACTGCACGGTTTATGCAGTAGTGCTGGAAAGGGGGAATTCCTAAGACCACCCTTCATAAGGGAATCAAAAGATAAGAATTAAGCCATTTCAGAACCATAACTGTATGCTCACAGTAGAAGTCCAGTTCAGCCATTAAGATCCTATGATCTGATTTATCAAATGCAGCGGGGAGGGGGGAGGGGGGGCAAAGAGAGAAAGAGATAAAGAGTAAGAGAGATAAAGAAAGATGAAGCATATGAAATTGTTTACTACTAGGATTATTGTTGTCTCTGTTCTGTGTTAGTGCCTGAACCCAGACTTAAAGACCATAGTAGATTATGACTTGATATCTAGTGCCAGAGATAGTTAACTTAGATAGGAAATTATCACAGATCCTTACAAGGGTAATGAGAATTTTTATATAGTTAGTAAGTCTTGAGCAATCACATAAGTCACATTTCAAAGGGGTAAAAGGCAAGTGGCCAACAACCTGGTTTACCCAGGTGGTTTTCACTGGAGGCAGGATGCAAACTACTGATCACTCCCATGACCTTGCTGAGCCCAACTGTTTGACACTCATCGTAGGAGTGTACCAATGATTTACCGATCAGACAACTGCAACATCCACTAAAGAAGAGTGGAGCCCTCTCATATGTCATATATGATATCAGTAAAAAGAAGTTTCTTTATCACATTGTTCTGAGGAAGACAATTTTGATATGACAGTACAGACTTGATTGCACAGTTAGCACAATACCTGTAAGACCTAAGTGCATATGTTAAGTGACAAATAATACTGAATATCAGTGCTGCCTTTTTAAATGTTATTTCTAACTGATGACAATAATGACCATCTAAACTAAATATACAATTAGTCAAATTGCAGGCCATCCAACAATACTTCATCCTGTTCAAAGGATCACAGGTTCCTTGATTCATCTGTAAAGCTTGTAACATACAGACCTAATAACGCTTGATTGTTGTAATGCTATCTTCATATTTTTGACTTCCCATATACATACTGACATTATTTTTGAATGAAGTGAATGAGTGACTTGTTTGGATAGAAAGAGGAATCTTATTCCATAATCTTGGAAGAAATTATATAATCTCTCTGTCACTTTTTTCTGTAATTGAGTTTATTTTAACATTAGGTTCCCCACTGTGGTATTAGATCTCCCAGTAATGCATTTCTAGGCATACACTTTCTAATAGAAATGGATCAGGCATTACCATAAAAACAGACAAATGCCACCTCTTTTTTTACCTCTAAGAAGCAGAATGCTTTCTGAAGCTTTTTTTAATAGTTCAACCTTTTTAATTGCACAATTTTCCCAGTAAACAACCATTGCACCTTTTAAGGTTCTTTCAGAAGGCTTCTTTAAAGGCTACAAAAAGCAATACTGCATTCAATAACAGATTGTACTAATTAGGTATAAAGTCATGTAGTGAGTTCTCTAAAGTAACTAAATATGACCTTTAGAATGAAATGGTATACAGAATATAATCTTCTAACTTTGACAGATATATATGCTGGTCAAAGTTGTTATGAATTCAATTTTTGTCAAAACTATGCAGAAGTTTAGAGTCAGGATTTTGGAGTACGTACAGGATATATGTAATAATGCAATAACCAACCCCACTGAAGAACATTTTAATACCAGTCACCATGGTGATAGGAGCTCTCTTTAAGTCAGCTATATGTAAAATCACAAACAGTATTCTTTACAATGACATCTCCTACAACATGTGGTAAAAAGGTTTAAACAATGAGTAAAGGTAGAAACATTTACCTTAAACTTTTGCTTTAAATAATCCTATTACATTTTAGAACAAAATATTCTCTGAAATTAATTTTCATCATTATTTATAATTATCTTTATAAATAAATTAATAAAATAGTTATCTTTATGAAGCCGCGGTGGTGCAGCGGTAGCGTTGTTGCCTCACAGCAAGAGGTTCTCCCATTCGATTCTCGGCTAGAGCGCCTTCTGTGTGGAGTCTGCATGTCCTCCCCGCGGTTGAGTGGTGTTCAAAAGACATGTGTACAATGGGTGTGCCTTCATTGAAGGATGGGCATCGGGCTGGCAACTCGGCACTGTAAAAATCTACTGCCAGTCATTAGCAGACCGGAGTTCCGCTGTGGCGACCCCTAACCGGGAAAAGCTGAAAGAAGAAGAAGAAGAAGATTTATAATTATCTTTATATATTATAAATACAGCATTTACATATATTAATTCAATCAATTAATGCTATATTTACAGCATTTATATGCATGTTTAAAACTTTTCTAATGCTATTATACTTTGATTGTGACTCATGTTTGCCTTTTATGCATTTGGATATGTTTGTTTTGTTAAAGCTGTCCTTTTGGTTTTAAATGCACATAACCAACAATTGAATTTCCAATTGTTAGTTGATTTCTCTCTCTCTCTCGCTCTCTTTTTTTTTCATTATTTTTGTAATTGTTTTATATGTTTCCTCATCATTTCATTGGATAATTCACTAATTGTCTTCTTGTTGGATATGTAAATGGGCTTTGTTATATAGTACTTTATTTACAAAGCACTCCTTTAAAAAAGAAAGCTTTCTAGTCAAGCTTTCAATACAGTCTAACCAGTGAACAGATTAAATTAACAAAATTCTGCAAACTACCTAAAAGTGTTAATGGAAATAAGAACATAAAGGGTCTGTGACATCCAGAAGGTCAGCAAGAAAAAGAAGTCAAATAAAAGGGAACACAACTGTGAAAACTCAAAAAGAGCCTTAAATCAGTGTAGCGGATAAGAGCTAGGAAAAGGAGATAACAATTGTAGATGAAGCAAAAAGCTTTTCAGTCACCCTAGAGAGAAAGATTGCCCAAATGCACTCTGAGATTATTAAAAAAGTGGGTCTCTGTTGGAATATGCACAGACAAATAATAGAAGGCTGAAGGAAATAGAAGAGGTTTTAACTAGGCATTCAGAGGAAATCCTTGATATGTAAGCAGCTGAAATGGAAATAAGCAATGAAATATGAACAAATGGTACAGAAACTGATTAAACTTGAGGACAGATCATGCATAGACACCTTGGGACATACAGCAGTACTGGAGAAATCAGAAGGGAAGGATTGTAAAGACTTTATGGGAAAACATCTCCGTATGTGGAGTGGACTTTCTGATGGTGATACTAAAATAGGAAGAGCAGTTAGAGTAAATATTCTTAATCTGACACTGAGAAATCAGTTGAGACCAATACTGATTAAATAACAGATACACCAGGAAATTATGTTTTGTGGAGTAAGGGAACAATTTTATAGGTCGGAGACACTAGGGTTTACATGGATGGCAACTTTTCATTACAAACACTACCTATGAACTACAAACCTACCTATGAACCTATAATCGTAAATTTGCTCCTGGGATCACTTCTATGGCCCTGGTGGACAGAGGCTCAGGAATCTAGTCTAAAAGGGAGGCGAAAGCCAACAAATTCTGGCTAGGCTTATAAATGCCCTAGGGCAGATAGCCTAGTACCTACCTATGAACACAGACTAACAGAAATGTTTTTCTTCCTTCCATAAGGCTCTGCAGAGAAATGAATGTTTGTTTTCAGGCTATTGTATCTTGTATTACTTCAAATGCTCACTCCATTTATATTAAAAAAAAGATTGAAAGGCAAAAGACGAACTGCCAAAGAGAAAACAATAGATAGAGGCAGGAGTCAGTCTTGAGGACACAAACTTCCAAAACCTAATAGAACTACATAAACCTACCTGCCCTCCAGGCAAACATCTTCTATCCTTCTGTCTAGCATGCCACTGGAATTCTCTCCCACTTCTTATCCATACGACTAGCAGTCTCTCTATTTTCAAAACTTTACTTCATTCACACCTAACCTCACAATGGGAATGCTCTTGCTCCCATCCAACATAACTTCCTTAACTATAGTTTTCACTATAGTCAGTACATCCAGTAACAGCCTCCTTAGCCTTACAATTCTTAATAATAAACTCTAAGAATTAGCAAAATTTGCAAGAATCCTAATTTGTTTGTAAAGAGTTTTTCATACACTGTACTATTTTGCTCTTTCAATTGTCAATTTACTGCAACTGTTATTATCTTGCATTTTCTAACTCTCATATTGTATTTTTTGTAAACTTTATCATTTTGTAGTTTGTATTTTTCTGGAGCTTTTCTCACCAGGACTCCATTGAAAATGGGCTCCTCGTGGCCCAATGGACCATCCTGGCAAACAAACTGTAAATAAATAAATAACAGTCAATAGAAACACTAAGGAAAACTATCAGACACTTTAAGTGAGAAATTTCCTGTGAAGCCCTTTCCTGTTTTCTAAAAGAAAATGATGGATACAGTAAAATAAATGAAACAGCTTTCAAAAATGTGGAAGACTCAATAAAAAACAATGCAATGGGTGCATTGAATAAGGACAGTACTTAAATAGGATAAATATTTATATGGAAAATTATGTGATGTAATCAAAATGTGGGTTGCATTCTGAATGATATCTACTAGTCTCCTGGCATAATGGTTAAGGTGTTTACCTTACAGACGCAAGGTACAAGGTTTGATTTTCAAATGGGGTAATTGGCTAGGCTTAAAATAGTCCACAAGGGCAGCTAGCCTAGTAATAATCTATGAACCTTAAAAAAATTGTAAACTGCAAGTAGTATATAGAAAACAACTATCTTCTTCTTATTTCGGCTTTTTTCCCAGTTAGGGGTTGCCACAGTGGATCACCTGTCTGCTCATGATTGGCAGTGGAGTTTTATGGTGTTGAGTTGCCAGCCTGGTGCCCAACCTTCCACAGAAGGCACACACATGCACACACTCACACCTAGGGCCAATTTAGAGTGTCCAATCCACCTACAGCATATATTTGGGATGTGGGAGGAAACCTGAGCACCCAGAGGAAGCCCACATGACCACAGGGAGGATATGCAGACTCCACACAGAAGGCACCCCAGCTGAGGATCGAACCAGAGAACCTCTTGCTGTGAGGCAGCAATGCTAACCGCTGTACCACCGTGGCTGCCCTATAGAAAATAACTATCTGATTTTTATAAATTAAATAGTATAAGCATTACATGTGAAACTTTTACCTAATAATGAAAGTTTACAGTTAACTGAATGAGGACTTGTACTGCATGCTGTTTAATAAAAGGTCCTTGCTTACAAACTGTGTTTATGTTGCTTTTAAAAAGGCACTCTGACAGTGTGGAAGGGAAGGGAAAGAACTAAATATTGGATAAAAAAGAAATCAATATATTATGTGATGCAAAATCATCAAGATCAGTAACTACTGGTGCAGAAATAATTACTTCATTTCATCTTGTTGTCACTACATACTATCTGATGAAAGTTTCCGTTTACATGAAAAAGAAAACTAATATATCATGTGATGGAAACCAATAGTTAATGTTTTGTAATGTTAATGCAAGAACGAGGTCAAGAAATCCATGTAAAATTAATGTGAGAAGTATGTTTTATGAAAGTAGGTTAGCTAGAAAGATTCACGAAGCAATGCACTGGAAACATTGACTGAAAGTAGATGGTTAAATGCAAAAGATTGCTGGATATAACTAAAATGTAAAGCATGCACATTAGGAAATATTTTAAATGCACTGAGATTTGAAACTGCTAGTGAGAAAATAACTAACCCAGCCACTGGAGATGCACAAGCCAGTGCATTTCTTTGTGCCGGTCCCAAGCCCGGATAAATGGGGAAGTTTGCATCAGGAAGGACATCCGGCGTAAAATTTTGCCAAATCATACATGTGGACAACAGTGCAGGTATACATACCAGATCGGTTGAGGCCCGGGTTAACAATGACTGCCACCAGTACTGTTGGCTAACAGGGTGCTGGCAGAAATTGGACTACTGCTGGCCAAAGGAGAAGAAGAGGGGGAAGGCATGCCCGAAGGCAGGTAAAGGCGGGGACTGTGATAGTGAGGGTCAGAACTTTGAATGTTGCAAGTATGACTGGTATAGGGAGAGAGCTAGCTGATATGATGTTCTGAAGGAAGGTTGGTATATTGTGTGTGCAAGAGACCAGATGGAAGGGGAGCAAGGCTAGGTGTATCGGAGGTGGGTTCAAATTGTTTTATCATGGTGTGGATGGGAGGAAAAATGGTGTAGGGGTTATCCTCAAGGAACAGTATGCTAAGAGTGTTTTGGAGGTGAAAAGAGTGTTGGATAGAGTGATGTTTATGAAGCTGGAAATTGATGGTGTAATGATGAATGTTGTTAGTGCATATGCTCCACAAGTTGGGTGTGCGATGGATGAGAAAGAAAAATTTTGGAGTGAGTTGGATGGAGTGCTGATGACTGTACCCAAGGGTGAGAGACTGGTGATTGGAGCAGATTTCAATAGGCATGTTGGTGAAGGGAACAGGGGATGAGGAAGTGATTGATAGGTATGGTGTTAAGCAAAGGAATGCAGAAGGTCAGATGGTAGTGGATTTTGCAAAAAGGACGGACATGGCTGTGGTGAATATGTATTTTAACAAGAGGGAGGAGCATAGGGTGACATACAAGAGTGGAGGAAGATGCACATAGGTGGATTATATCTTATGTAGAAGAGCCAGTCTGAAGGAGATTGGAGACTGTAAAGTGGTGGCAGGGGAAAGTGTAGTTAGGCAGCATAGGATGGTGGTTTGTAGGATGACACTGGTGATCAAGAAGAGGAGAAGGAGTGTGAGGGCAGCACCAAGGATCAAATGGTGGAAATTGAAAAGGGTAATTGTGAGGTGGAGTTCAGGGAAGAGTTAAGACAGGCACTGGGTGGCAGTGAAGAGTTACCGAATAGCTGAGTAACTACAGCAGAGCTAGTAAGAGAGATGGCTAGAAAGGTGCTTGGTGTGACATCCAGAAAGAGGAAGGAGGACAAGGAGACCTGGTGGTGGAATGAAGAAGTACAAGAGAGTACATAGAGAAAGAGGTTGGCGAAGAAGAAGTGGGATGTCAGAGAGATGAAGAAAGTAGACAAGAGTATAAGGAGATGAGGTGTATGGCAAAGAGAGAGGTGGCGAAGGCTAAAGATAAGGTGTATGAAGAGTTGTATGAAAGGTTGGACACTAAGGAGGGAGAAAAGGATCTTTACCGATTGGCTAGACAGAGGGACCGAGCTGGGAAAGATGTGCAGCAGGTAAGAGTGATAAAGGATAATGAGGGAAACATACTTACAAGTGAGGAGAGTGTGTTGAGCAGATGGAAAGAGTACTTTGAGGGGCTGATGAATGAAGAGAATGAGAGGGAGAGAAGGTTGGATGATGTGCGGATAGTGAATCATGAAGTGCAGTGGATTAGCAAGGAGGAAGTAAGGATAGCTATGAAGAGGATGAAGAATGGAAAGGCTGTTGGTCCAGATGACATACCTGTGGAAGCATGGAGGTGTTTAGGTGAAATGGCAGTGGAGTTTTTAACTAGATTGTTTAATGAAATCTTGGAAAGTGAGAGGATGCCTGAGGAATGGAGAAAAAGTGTTTTGGTAACGATTTTTAAGAATAAGGGTGATGTGCAGAGCTGTAGTAACTACAGAGGGATTAAATTGATCAGTCACAGCATGAAGTTACAGGAAAGAGCAGTGGAAGCTATGTTAAGAAGGGAGGTGATGATTAGTGATCAGCAGTATGGCTTCATGCCAGGAAAGAGCACTACAGATGCGATGTTTGCTCTGAGAGTGTTGATGGAGAAGTACAGCGAAGGTCAGAAGGAGTTGCATTGTGTCTTTGTGGACTTAGAGATAGCATATGGCAGGGTGCCTAGAGAGGAGTTGTGGTATTGTATGAGGAGGTCAGGAGTGTCAGAGAAGTATGTAAGAGTGATACAGGATATGTACGAGGATAGTGTGACAGCAGTAAGGTCTGCAGTGGGAGTGACGGATGCTTTTAAGGTGGAGGTGGGATTACATCAAGGATCCACTCTGAGCCCTTTCTTATTTGCAATGGTGATGGACAGGTTGACAGACGAGATCAAACAGGAGTCCCCATGGGCTATGATGTTTGCAGAGTAGGGAACAGGTAGAGGAGACCCTGTAGAGGTGGAGATATGCTCCGGAGAGAAGAGGAATGAAGGTTAGCAGGACTAAGACAGAATATGTGTGTGTGAATGAGAGGGAGGATAGAGGAATGGTGAGGATCCAGGGAGTAGAGGTGGCAAAGGTTGAGGAGTTTAAATACTTGGGATCAACAGTTCAGAGTAATGGTGAGTGTGGAAGAGAGCTGAAGAAGAGAGTACAGGCAGGATGGAGTGGGTGGAGAAGAGTGTCAGGAGTGATTTGTGACAGACGAGTACCAGTAAGAGTGAAAAGGAAGGTCTACAAGAGGGTAGAGAGACCAGCTATGTTATAAGGGTTGGAGACAGTGGCATTGACAAAAAGGCAGGAGTCAGAGCTGGACGTGGCAGAGATGAAGATGTTAAGATTTGCACTGGGTGTGATGAGGCTGGACAGGATTAGGAATAAGTATATTAGAGGGTCAGCCTAGGTTGGAAGGTTTGGAGACAAAGCCAGAGAGGCAAGATTAAGTTGGTTTGGACATGTGCTGAGGAGGGAAGCAGAGTATATTGGGAAAAAGATGCTAAGGATGAAGCTGCCAGGTAACAGGAAAAGAGGAAGGCCTAAGATAAGGTTTATGGATGTAGTGAGAGAGGACATGCAGGTGGTTGGTGTGACAGAGCAAGATGCAGAGGACAGGAAGAAATGGAAATAGGTGATCTGCTGTGGCGACCCCTAACAGAAGCAGCTGAAAGAAGAAGAAAAAGTGAGAAAATAACTATTCACTTGTTTTTAGGACTCAGGATCATACTTCACAATCTGTAAAGACTGGCATTTCACTGTTGCCATGGAATTCAGATCCCTTCTATGATACGTTCTGTTAGATTGCAAGAGGGTGCAGTCACTGTGTCTAGATAGTAAAGCTTGACCTTTTAAAATAGTTTCAGTATCTGAAATGTTTACCGGTCAGTTAGCAACATAAAGATAGATTAGATAGTTTCAGAATTAAAATATTGCATGCAAGGGTAATAAACAGATCAGGGATTTGTAATAGCTGTCCTTCTGTTCAAAATAATTTGATTAATCTGAATAGCAAAGTTGAAAGGGGCTTTCTACTGCTGTTTCAATGGAATACCAGTTCTACAGCTATGCAGAAATATGTATATAGTTAATATCCCGTCAATCTTTTGGCTGGGGAAGGAATTGTTTGTTTTTATAAGAGATCAGGTTCAGTTAAAACAGTATTATATAAAATATATAAAGTGGCACAAAAACTGATAAAATGGACTAGGAAGGGCCATATTGTAACAGAATGATAAAAATATAAGTTAAGTAGAACAACATAATGTTTATTATGACATAGTTTGATTTATTGGTTTGAAATATATATATATATATATATATATATATATATATATATATATATATATATATGCTTGTTAACAAAAAAAAAAAGCTGAAGGTACTGATCTATATTTACAATAGTAATACACAAGTAATAATGATATAGAAATCACACCTGAACCACAGAGAACATGAAACTTGTAAAAAAGCAGTAAGGAGATTTTTGTTCTTTCAGGAACAGAAGAAGAATGAAAGAACGGTGTCTTAATTAAAAAGTTACAGGAATAAAGAATGAGGAACAAATGAAGAACAGGCATGGCATTTATAGTGGTGGAAGATTCTTAGCAGTATGTAAGAATTACATTGGCAGTGATATATATTGCACCAAGAGTGGGGAAACAAGATATAAAGAATATTATGGGAGACGTTATAGCCTTTTTTCAAGATGAATGGTAATAGCTGGAGATTGGAGAACTACAGGAAAAAAGGAAGACATCACTGGCAGGCCAAGATATGACAGAATACCAGCTGAGGGCAGATAGTTAGAGAACACATATATATATATATATATATATATATATATATATATATATATATATATATATATATATATATATAGGGTCTATATTATATCATCGAACGCTTAAAAAAGCAAATGCTGACTGATCGACCTAATTTAAGCAAAAGCTTACAATCACGAACTGTCAGATCAGCGATTTTTTTCCCAGGGAAAAAAATCGCTGATCCAAAACACATACACACAACACAAGCACACCAAACAAACAGAAATCCACACACATACACCTAAAATCTGATACCTAACCCTACGCTAAACTATGCACACACCACTAACTACCCACTTACCTTAACCCAAACCCTAACTCTAAGGTCCGTCACTATCGCACACTCACCTCACTCGATCCCTAACTCTAACTCACGTAAATCCACCCTAACCCTCATGTCCACTCAATCGCACACACACCTAACCCGAGCTCTAACCCTAACTCACCTAAATCACCCTAACACTCACATCCACACAATCGCACACTTACCTGAATCCGACCGGTAACTTTCCACCATAACACTGAAAATACCGAAGCAACAGAAAAGGACAACCGAATTCCTTCCCTAGGAAAAAATTCGAGTTTCTGCTGCTTCGATATTTTGCAGTTTCGCAAAAATAAGTTCGATCAATCAATGTTCGCTTTTTTAAGCGTTCGAGGATATAATATAGACCCCTATACATATACAGGTATTTCAGCTTATCAATGTAATAAAAATAAGAGAATGAAGTTGAATATACACATTGTGCAGCAAAACATAGTTCCTGGACAAAATTAGATAGCTCTTACATATTGAAAGATTACTTGTAACATGGTCCAAACCATGAAAACATGGATCTGTATTAGTTCATTGAAGTTTATTTACCTAGAATGACTGTTCATCGAACCAACATCATCGAACGACCATTCATCAAACGTTCAAATCAGTGAATGTTTTTCCCAGGTAAGTAATCTAGCTGACCAATTTACAAAAATTTGCCATTTTCCCCACTGTAGTGCAATCTCAGAGTCAGTATATATAAGTAGGAGTATGGGGGTGCAGCCCCCACTTTGGGGTGTGTGGGGCATAGGTCCCACTTTGTTGGGTTTAATTTAATGTGTTTCAGATGGTGTGCTGGCCAACTAGTTTATTTACCTGGGAAAAATGTTCGCTGATTTGAACATTCGATGGGGTGGCCACAGTGGTGCAGCGGTTAGCGTTGCCACCTCACAGCAAGAGGTTCTCCGGTTCAATCCTTGGCTGGGGTGCCTTCTGTGTGGAGTCTGCATGTCCTCCCTGTAGTCGCGTGGGTTTCCTCAGGGTGCTCCAGTTTCCTCCCACATCCCAAAGACAAGCTATAGTTGGATTGGATACTCTAAATTGGCCCTAGGCATGAGTGCGTGCATGTGTGTGCCTTCTGTGGAAGGTTGGGCACCGGGCTGGCAACTTGACATCATAAAACTCCACTGCCAATCAAGAGCGGACAGGTGATCCGCTGTGGTGACCCCTAACCAGGAAAAGCCGAAAGAAGAAGAAAAAGTGTCTAAGAAAGTTGTAACTAAAAAATGGAAAACTGAAGACAAACCATCAAATGGAGAGGTGAAAACGATGATTAGATAGATTAAAATATGGAACTGAGAAATATAAGATATCAAAAACAACAGAACTCCATAGTAAAAAATTGGCTGTTTTGGTTTTGTAATTAAAATCATCTTTGAAAAAGACATTGACATAGAAAAAAGTAGAAGTCGATTCTGATGTAAGGTGAGAACTCATAGGTCCATTGGTTAGGAATTTGTAAAACAGCATAAAAACAATATGATTAGTAATTCATTCCTGATGTCATATTAGGTTGCCAATAGTTAATGGCTACATTTGGATTTTCATGTTAAACAATGGCACGCGACTGTTATTTGAATGTAAACACTGACTGTCTGACATGAGGCTGTTTTATTAGGGCTGAATGCACATATAATTATAAAAAGGGTGTGCCAGCAATCAGTGCCGAAACACACAACGCATGAAGATTGCACAGTATGTTTCTCACACTGGAAAATGTTATAATAAAAGTATTTACACTGTTAAAAAAACATGCTTTCTATTCAAGGCACCCAGTTTTTTCACTAATTATTTCAAATACATTTTCACTTTCTTTATTCGGTTGCTTTTCTTTATATTTATTTAAAGTTTAATTGTTGCCTGTTTTTGTTCCTAGATCTTTGACAACAGGATTATTTTTAATGATTTGACTATTTATTTTTGCAATCATAATTGATGTTCTTTTTGCCAAGTCTCATGTTACATTTACTGTCATTAATACTGCACCAGGTGTATATCTTTGTAGAACATTTTGTGGAACTCCAGCATGTTTGAGGTAATCATGTTACAGAGGTTTGCAGTCTTCAGCATATCTGGTTACCCCATCCCGTTTTCCATTATTGATATAACAGAATAATAGTGCAGAAAGAACTGGTCCTGCTACACATCCCTTTACTAAACTACAGAACCCTTGTTGAGGTAAGTAGACACCCTTGACCTGTTGTGTCCTTTTACTTAACAAATATTTTATTGAGTAAATTACATATGGATGAAATTTAACGTTTTTAATTTATCAGTTATTCCCTAAAGTGGAACAGTGTCAAAAATGTTTGAAAAAAAAACACAGAACACATTGTCAGAGATTCATCAAGTACTGTTGTTACCTCTTCAAAGAATGCTGCAATCTGAAAGCTAAGATCTCTCCTTGACAACACTGTATTCTGTCATATCTAGCAAAAGCAGGTCCCGCATTTTACTTTGGATAAGCACCTTTATGACTATGTCCATGCTTTTACAAACAATGCTGATCAAACTAAAGGGTCTGAAGTTTTTGGATCTGATGTGCCTCCCACGAGTACCAGTACAGCCCGGTCATAGCATGTTAGATATATATATGTGTATATATATATATATATATATATATATATATATATATATATATATATATATATATATATAGACATTAACATACCCCACAACATTATAATTGATCTATAAAAATTGATTTTACCTGTATAGTTTTACTTAATATGTCAAATAATTCAAATGTTACCATTTGTTATTTTACTTTACAAGGGTCTTATTGTTTTTGTCATCTGATACCTTGAACTACTTTATTTCTTGAGACTATCTTTTTGCATTTTCTCTTTAAATTATCTATGAAACAACTTTTATGTTATATATCCTGACATTAAATATGAAACCTATTATTTCATGTTACACTGTACAATTGTTCCACAGCTTTCCCATTCTGGCACCTTCTGAAAATCGGCCTGGCCTAGCATGGTTAACTGAGTTTACAAAATAAGCATACATACACAGATAAAAATGAACACGACCAATGGGAATTTAGTTACACTTTCCTTGATTCTTTGTAAGAAACCACCATGTATGTAATTGTGAATTTGATTCCATGAGTCTCCACATGCCTGCTCTGTGGGACTCTGGTTAAGTTTCTTAAGCAGAAAGTATTCCCAGGTCACCTCTGAAAAGAAGCACCTGTGCCTGTTTTGTTTACCCTGTTAACAAATGAATAAAATAAATTCAAAATAATTAATTTCTACATTCATGTTTCACAAAAAATAGTAACTTAGAATAATACCACAACCTATAAATCTAGTGTTACATGGACAAAAACAAACAAGAGGAGGTGAGTCAAGGACACCTGTGATAACCTCATTGTATGACATTCTAGATCCTCAGCATACTGCACATACTAGCTGGATGAAATGCTGTCATTAACACATACTGCTCACACACACTCACACACATACACACACACACACACACACACACACACACACACACACACACACACACACACACACACACAATAACAAACAGTGGCCTACTGGAGCGAGGAGCTTGTGCTGAATCTGACCAGTGACCAGTACAAGGAACTGGTAACATAGATCTGGAGTAATAGTGTCCCAATGGAATGCAATTCCCAGTATATAACATTTAATATTTGTTAAGGCTGCCCAGTGGCACAACGGGTACTTTTTCCACCTCACAGCAAGAGGAGCGGGACTCTAAAGTGTCCATAGGTGTGACTGAATATGTGTGTGTGTGTGTGTGTGTGTGTGTGTGTGTGTGTGTGTGTGTGTGTGTGTGTGTGTGTGTGTGTGTGTGTGTGTGTGTGTGTGTGTGTGTGTGAGGTATGGAAGAAACACCTGGAAACCTACTTCCATTTCCCTTTTGTACTGTGAATTCCATGTGTAGTAATGGCTGCCCACAGAGTCATTCTAGGAGTTGGCTGTAACTTGTAAGAGAAAGTGAGAGAGAAAGCAATGCCCACCTACCTACTTGAGTAGATCGCAGCCATTCCATAGGCCATCAGAGTCGTGTAACAAAATAATCCATTTCATCATCAACCAAAATTCTGAGCAGACATTGCATTACATGCTGCACATTGTCAAGTTTAAAAACATTACCACCCTCCCATAGTAATACTTTTATCACATAGTTATTTTGTCTCCTTAAATGTTGTTTAGTGCTCAGAAAGCAATCAGTACCATTTTTTTTTCATTTGCTTCTGTGACACATATCATGAAGGTCACAACATTTTCCCTGTTAAAATCACATTGTTTCAGAAAGGAATTTGTTTACAAATGGCTGCAACAGTCAATACTATATAAAAAATAAAGCATATATAACTATTTGTTTTTGTTTGTTTTGTTTTGTTTTATGGATGTATTCACATGTAAGCTTCATATTAACATTGAGTTTCTACTTATCTGACAGGATTTTTATTAGTCCAAAAACACAAACACTAACTATTTAATACAAAGAAGGCTCCTGGAAACCGTAAAACACCACAGAATTTATTAAATGTTGTAAAGTGCTTTTCGTCTACTTTACACAGTCGGTAGACTTCCTCAGATAAATGACAATAACATAAAATAAATCATGTTACACACTTTTAAAACAAATTGCACATGTAATTAACCAATCAAGCTTCAGTAAGTCAAAAGCTTAATGGACACAAACTGTTGGTCAAAAAAACTCCCATAACACTACAAATTTTAAAAGTGCATGTGAATAAAAATGATATGCCTGAGTAAAAAATGCCTCTCAAAAATAACATCTTAATAAAAATCAACAATGGTTGCCTTACCGCAACAAACTTCTTAATTTTAAAATACATGCCAGAGAGGTGGTCTCATTCAAGCCAGGAGGGGTGTATGAGTTCAACCTCAGTTGCCAAATTAACTCATGCTTTTCTAACAACAGTTGGTGGGGACCCCCTTTTAACTCAACTGTAACTTGATCAATGACTCTAAACAAAAAGCTATGAGTAGGGTTCTCATCACAATGTTCGGCCAAAACATTAACGTTATTTTTCCTCCTAATGTTGTAAATGTGCTCATAAATTCGTTGTTTGAGTTTCCTGTCAGTCTTCCCCACATAAAACACGGGGCACACTTAGCAAAATTCCAAGTAGACAACAGACTTAGATTCACAGTTAAACATTCCCCTGATTTTAAACCCACTGTCACCAACATTAAAATTGGCTCCTGTTGAAATAAATTTACAATAGTTACACGACTCGCATTTAAATGTGCCATTTATCCTGTGTGTGCTACTGTATTCATCTTCCATAATATTCTTGAGGTTCTTATCCTTCTTGAAAATCAAAATAGGTTGATCCCGCAACTTCTCGATTAATCCCTTCTCTGTGTGCAAGATGTTCCAATTCCTGTACAGTATATCTCTCAAGTTGCCAGCATCTAAACTACACATTGTGCTGAAACTTCTCATAAACTCGTTACCACTACTATCCACATTTATCAAGGAGAGATCTTCCACACCGCTCTGTTCAACACCAGTCTCTAAGGGTAATACCCCATCATAACTCGTAATACTGAAGCCGGGTCTATTCCCACCAAAAAGGAGGGGTTTATACACTCCCATTCTCCTTTTTTCTTTGACTTCACCAATTAAATCCAGTACCAAACCCAGCGGGTAACCACGACTGATGAACATACCTTTCAACATTTCGCACTCATCAACAAAACTAACCTCATCAGTTGTCATTCTGGCTGCTCTAACCAGTTGTCCTTTCAACACAGATCTTTTTTGATGTAAAGGATGACAACTGGTGAAGTGTAGCATAGTGTTGGAATAAGTAGCCTTACGATGAATACGGGCTACATAACGTTTGCTGATAGAATCTTTACTTAGGTCTACGTCTAAGTATGTGATGGCAATCTCATGGTAAACATAAGTGAATTTAAAGAAAGATATACCACAATTTAAATAATCTATGAAGCCATGTGCTTCATCTTCTGAGCCCTTAAACATAATAAAGGCATTGTCAAGGAACTTGGTGTAAAACTTAACATTTTCCATGACACCAATGTTGTTCATAATAGTACGATGTTCCCATTCTGCTATCACTAAGTTGGCATAACTCCCTCCACACGGAGAACCCATGGCCACTCCTACAACTTGTTTGTAAATATTGTTGTTAAACATCACATAATCATTGTTCAAGATAATATCCATCAATTCTTGAAACAACCTTACTTCCTTTGCATTGGCACCATGGTATAATAACCTATCTTCTTGCATGAAATATCTTATATTGTAAAAATTCCCACTGTACATATAGTTTAATAGTGGAGCTTTTCTCCCCGGGACTCCGCTGTAAATGGACCTCGCTCCAGTCGGACTTTCCCGGTCAACAAATGTAAAATAAAATAAATAAAATAAAATAAATCTACCACCCAGATGATACCAACCTCATGTGGAATCGAAAAATAAAGATCTACAATGTCTACAGTAATAAACTTAATGTTTTCTTGGTAACCAAAGTTCTCAATTGCGGCCAAAAAGGCCCAAGAGTCTTTACATATTTGTGGTTCTTTAGCTACGTATTTCTTCAAAACACAGTCAACAAATTTCGCACATGCGTATGTGATAGAGGACCTGGCGTTAACCAATATTCTCATTGGGGGGTCCTGAAGATTTTTATGTAATTTTAGTTGACCAAATAAAGATGGTATTTTAGGGTTCAAAATAGACAAACAGTTGAAACTATCTAGATCTATCAATCCTTCAATAAAAAAATCATTAATGAAGGAATTGATCCTTCTATATGCCCCATTCAGCTCATTAATACTTGATATTTCATAAGGTCCACTATTAAGAACTAAGTCCATCCTAGAAATATAGTCAGAATTGTCCATTATCACCAATCCGCCCCCCTTATCCGGTTTCACAACACGGATCGGTAAAGACTTTAATGAGTTCAAAGCTCCAATTTCTCTTAAGGACAAGTTACAAGACATCTGACTTTTACGACTTTTATGAAGATTTCATAGATCAAGTTCACACATGTGTTCAAACAAATTTATAATAGGATACATGTGGGTCAAAAGTACTTGGTGCCTTTAGTTGGTTGTTCAATTGACTGTTACCACCAAAGAGTAGGGCCAAGTTCAATTTCCGTGTATATAATTTCAGGTCGACTAAGGTCTCTGCCAATTTAAAGTGCTCTTATGGCACAAAAGTTAAACCTCTACTAAAAATATCACAAAGTTCCGGTTCAATGTCAAACTCAGAAAAATTATAAACCTTAAAGTCACAGATGCTTAAACCAGAATGGTAGGTCTGACATCTACCTGCTGGAATTGTTCATGTCCCTCCTGGCCCCCTTCCCCCTCATGTTGTAATTCCGCTGGTGGTTCTGGCCATTGTTGGAAAAAATTTTTTCACGTCCCACATTCTCATGGTGGTACACACCGTTCCTTCAAT
This sequence comes from Protopterus annectens, assembly GCF_019279795.1. Classification (NCBI taxonomy): domain Eukaryota; kingdom Metazoa; phylum Chordata; order Ceratodontiformes; family Protopteridae; genus Protopterus; species Protopterus annectens. Next base: position 727,636,827 of record NC_056736.1, on the reverse strand, counting down.
TGTTTTGTTGCTCCCCCCTTAATCCATGATCTTACATTAGATGGTCACCCCTTTGGTTGTTCTACAGTGATACCATCTGGGCTCCTACCAACTCAACATCTTCATTAATGTTGCTAATGTTATCAACAGTTGGTGCTACTTGTGGGCCTAAAAACCTTCTTCCTTGTGAAGGTGGTGGAGTAGGGAAAGCAACACCATTTTTGTAGTCATTGATATCCCTCCTGAGTTTTTTCATTTTTGTTTAACTGATTTTCATCAGTTGATTTTCAATCTATGAAAAACTCTCTTGTATTGAAAATGATGTCTTGAGAAGTCCACGTGCAACCTAACCTCCTGGTTTAAGGTCTTAATGTCAGTAGTCAAACTGTCAATAGCTAACTTGTAATGTTTACACATGGTTTCCATAAGTTCAAAACCATGTCTATTAAACATTGTAATGAAGTCAGGAAAAAACGGTGAATCAGCCTCCAAACCTGAAGTGTACTGCCATGAATGTAACCCTTTCGGTACCACTCCTTCCCTTATACATTCCTCAAAATATTTAATCTCCAGTTGTAATTGTTTCACCTTAAGTGACTTCTGGTCTAGTTCTTTCAATTTTGAAATTATGGAAACGTTTACCTCAGCCGGTCACTCCTGTGTACCTGGGAATCCTTGCATCCCAAATTGCTGTTGTTCATTAAGCCATAAATCCACGTCGAGGATCCCTGTAAGCCCTGGGCAAACCATTGTTTTGTTCCTGTTTCCTTGGACACTAATTGTGTTAGAAGCCCCCAAGCCGATGGAATCGTTGCACCCAACATGTGCTAAATGAGGTTGTTCGCTCGAACCAGCAGCGTTTACTGAAGCTGCCACAGCACCCTCAGTATTACTTCCGGTTAAACCGTCTCTCGGTCTAACCAACAAGTTTGACTCGGTAAGACCGTCAATACGTGAAGACAAAACATTAAGCCTTTCATTAATACATTGTATTAAAGATGTCAGGCTTTCCAAACTGTTGGATTTACAATGTAAATCTGCTGACGAGTTCATAGTACCGTCCGTGGTGTTGCAAACCGAATTCCCACTAGCCATAATGTAGAACAAATGAAACTCCTCCAAAAACACAAACACCAACTAGGTAATACAAAGAAGGCTCCTGGAAACCATAAAACACCACAGAATTTATTAAATGTTGTAAAGTGCTTTTCATCTACCTTACACAGTCGGTAGACTTCCTCAGACATCATCATCATCATCATCTTCTTTCTGCTGTTCCTGTTAGGGGTCACCACAGTGGATCTTCTGTTTCCATTTCTTCCTGTCCTCTGCATCATGCTCTTTCAAACCAACCGCCTGCATGTCCTCTCTCACCACATCCATAAACCTTATCTTAGGCCTTCCTCTTTTCCTCTTACCTGGCAGCTCCATCCTTAGCACCCTTTTCCCAATATACCCAGCATCCCTCCTCAGCACATGTCCCAAACCAATGCAATCTCGCCTCTCTTGCTTTGTCTCCAAACTATCCAACCTGAGCTAACCCTCTAATATACTGCTTCCTAATCTTGTCCATCCTAGTCACACTCAGTGCAAATCTTAACATCTTTAACTCTGCCACAGCCAGCTCTGACTCCTGCCTTTTTGTCAATGCCACCGTCTCCAACCCATATAACATAGCTGGTCTCACTACCCTCTTGTAGACCTTCCCTTTCACTCTTACTGGTACCCATCTGTCACAAATCACTCCTGACACTCTTCTCCACCCATTCCACCCTGCCTGTACTCTCTTCTTCACCTCTCCTCCACACTCACCATTACTCTGAACTGTTGATCCCAAGTACTTAAACTCATCTACCTTTACCAACTCTACTCCCTGCATCCTCACCATTCCTCTACCCTCCCTCACATTTACACACATATATTCTGTTTTAGCCCTGCTGACCTTCATTCCTCTCCTCTCTAAAGCATATCTCCACCTCTGCAGGGTCTCCTCAACCTGGTCCCTACTCTCACTACATATCACAATGTCATCTGCAAACATTATAGTCCACGGGGCCTCCTGTCTGATCTCATCTGTCAACCTGTCCATCACTACTGCAAATAAGAAAGGGCTCAGAGCTGATCCTTGGTGTAATCCCACCTCCACCTTAAACGTATCTGTCACTTCCACCGCAGTCCTCACCAATGTCACACTACCCTCGTACATATCCTGTACCACTCTTACATACTTCTCTGCCACTCCTGACTTCCTCATACAATACCACAACTCCTCTCTAGGCACACTGTCATATGTTTTCTCTAAGTCCACAAAGACACAATGAAACTCCTTCTGACCTTCTCTGTATTTCTTCGACAACACTCTCAGAGCAAATATTGCATCTGTAGTGCTCTTTCCTGGCATGAAACCATACTGCTGATCACTAATCATCACCTCCCTTCTTAACCTAGCTTCCACTACTCTTTCCCATAACTTCAAGCTGTGACTGATCAATTTTATCCCTCTGTAGTTACTGCAGCTCTGCACATCACCCTTATTCTTAAAGATAGGTACCAAAACACTTTTTCTCCACTCCTCAGGCATCCTCTGACTTTCCAAAATTTCATTAAACAATCTGGTTAAAAATTCCACTGCCATTTCACCTAAGCACCTCCATGCTTCCACTGGTATGTCATCTGGGCCAACAGCCTTTCCATTCTTCATCCTCTTCATAGCTGACCTTACTTCCTCCTTGCTAATTTGTTTCACTTCCTGATTCACTATCCCCACATCATCCAACCTTCTTTCTCTCTCATTCTCTTCATTCATCAGCCCTTCAAAGTACTCTTTCCATCTACTCAACACACTCTCCTCACTTGTGAGTACGTTTCCCTTACTATCCTTTATCACCCTTACCTGCTGCACATCTTTCCCAGCTCTGTCCCTCTGTCTAGCCAATCAGTACAGGTCCTTTTCTCCCTCTTTAGTGTCCAATCTCTCATACCACTCTCCATATGCCTTATCCTTAGCCTTCGCCACCTCTCTCTTTGCCATGCGTCTCATCTCCTTATACTCATGTCTACTTTCTTCATCTCTTTGGCAATCCCACTTCTTCTTCGCCAGCCTTTTCCTCTGTATACTCTCCTGTACTTCCTAATTCCACCACCAGGTCTCCTTATCCTCCTTCCTCTGTCTAGATGTCACACCAATCACCTTTCTAGCAGTCTCCCTTACTAGCTCTGCTGTAGTTTCCCAGCTATTCGGTAACTCTTCACTGCCTCCCAGTGCCTGTCTTAACTCTTCCCTGAACTCCACCTCCCAATCACCCTTTTTTAACTTCCACCATTTAATCCTTGGCACTGCTTTCACACTTCTCCTCCTCTTCTTGATGACCAATGTCATCCTACAGACCAATCTATGCTGCTTAACTACACTTTCCCCTGTCACCACTTTACAGTCTCCAATCTCATTCAGACTGACCCTCCTACATAGGATATAAACCACCTGAGTGCATCTTCCACTCTTGTTCATCACCCTATGCTCCTCCCTCTTCTTAAAATACATATTCACCACAGCCATGTCCATCCTTTTTGCAAAATCCACAATCATCTGACCTTCTGCATTCTTCTCCTTAACACCATACCTACCCATCACTTCCTCATCCCTTCTGTTCACTTCACCAACATGCCCATTGAGGTCCGCTCCAATCACTAGTCTCTCACCCTTGGGTACACTCACCACCACTTCATCCAACTCACTCCAAAATTTTTCTTTCTCATCCATAGCACACCAACTTGTGGAGCATATGCACTAACAACATTCATCATTACACCATCAATTTCAAGCTTCATAAACATCACTCTATCAAACACTCTCTTCACCTCCAAAACACTCTTGGCATACTGTTCCTTTAGGATAGCCCCTACCCCATTTCTCCTGCCATCCACACCATGATAAAACAATTTGAACCTGCCTCCTATACATCTGGCCTTACTTCCCTTCCATCTGGTCTCTTACACACACAATATGTCAACCTTCCTTCTCTCCATCATATCAGGTAGCTCTCTCCCTATACCAGTCATACTGCCAACATTCAAAGTTCCTACCCTCACTACTACACTCCTAACCTTCCTCCTCTCTTCCTGCCTTTGAGCATGCCTTCCCGCTACTCTTCTCCTTCGGCCAACAGTAGCCCAATTTCTGCCAGCACCCTGTTGGCTAACAGTACTGGTGGCAGTTGTTGTTAACCCGGGCCTCGACCGATCCGGTATGGAAATATGAAATGTTCTCCGGCTCCACATAAGTAATTTGGCAGAGGTTTTACGCCGGATGCCCTTCCTGATGCAACCCTCCCCATTTATCCGGGCTTGGGACTGGCACAAAGAAATGCACTGGCTTGTGCATCCCCAGTGGCTGGGTTTGTGCATCCCCAGTGGCTGGGTTTGTGCATCCTCAGTGGCTGGGTTTGTGCATCCCCAGTGGCTGGGTTTGTGCATCCCCGGTGGCTGGGTTTGTGCATCCCCAGTGGCTGGGTTTGTGCATCCCCAATGGCTGGGTTTGTGCATCCCCAGTGGCTGGGTTTGTGCATCCCCAGTGGCTGGGTTTGTGCATCCCCAGTGGCTGGGTTTGTGCATCCCCAGTGGCTGGGTGGACTTCCTTAGACAAATGACAATAACATAAAATCATGTTACTCTCTTTTAAAACAGACTGCACATGTAATTAACCAATCAGGCTTCAGTAAATCAAAAGCTTAATAAACACAAACTGCTGGTCGAAACAACTCCCATAACACTACAAATTTTAAAAGTGCATGTGAATAAAAATGATATGACTGAGTAAAAAATGCCTCTTAAAAATAACATCTTAATAAAAATCAACAATGGTTGCCTTAGCGCAACAAACTTCTTAATTTTAAAAATCTGTCTTTAAATTCATTTATGTCTGCCATGAGATTGCCATCACATACTTAGACGTAGACCTAAGTAAAGATTTTATCAACAAACGTTATGTAGCCCGTATTCATCGTAAGGCTACTTATTCCAACACTATGCTACACTTCACCAGTTGTCATCCTTTACATCAAAAAAGATCTGTGTTGAAAGGACAACTGGTTAGAGCAGCCAAAATGGCAACTGATGAGGTTAGTTTTGTTGATGAGTGCGAAATGTTGAAAGGTATGTTCATCAGTCGTGGTTACCCGCTGGGTTTGGCACTGGATTTAATAGGTGAAGTCAAAGAAAAAAGGAGAATGGGAGTGTATAAACCCCTCCTTTTTGGTGGGAATAGACCCGGCTTCAGTATTACGAGTTATGATGGGGTATTACCCTTAGAGACTGGTGTTGAACAGAGCGGTGTGGAAGATCTCTCCTTGATAAATGTGGATAGTAGTGGTAACGAGTTTATGAGAAGTTTCAGCACAACGTGTAGTTTAGAGGCTGGCGAGTTGAGAGATATATTGTACAGGAATTGGAACATCTTGCACACAGAGAAGGGATTAATCGAGAAGTTGGGGGATTGATCTATTCTGATTTTCAAGAAGGGTAAGAACCTCAAGAATATTATGGAAGTTGAGTACAGTAACACACACAGGATAAATGGCACGTTTAAATGAGAGTCGTGTAACTATTGTAAATTTATTTTAACAGGAGCCAATTTTAATGTTGGTGACAGTGGGTTTAAAATCAGGGGAAGGTTTAACTGTGAGTCTAAGTCTGTTGTCTACTTGGCATTTTGCCAAGTGTGCCCCGTGTTTTACATGGGGAAGACTGACAGGAAACTCAAACAACGAATTTATGATCACATTTACATTAGGAGGAAAAATAACTTTAATATTTTGGCTAAACATCGTGATGAGAACCCTACTCATAGCTTTTTGTTTAGAGTCATTGATCAAGTTACAGTTGAGTTAAAAGGGGGTCCCCACCAACTGTTGTTAGAAAAGCGTGAGTTAATTTGGCAACTGAGGTTGAACTCATACACCCCTCCTGGCTTGAATGAGACCACCTCTCTGGCATGTATTTTAAAATTAAGAAGTTTGTTGCGGTAAGGCAACCATTGTTGATTTTTATTAAGATGTTATTTTTGAGAGGCATTTTTTACTCAGTCATATCATTTTTATTCACATGCACTTTTAAAATTTGTATTGTTATGGGAGTTTTTTTGATCAGCAGTTTGTGTCCATTAAGCTTTTGATTTTTGTTTTGGACTCACCATGGAAAGAACAACATATGTTGTTATGTAAGGTATCTGGATGATTTGTTCATACTCTGGAAGGGGGAAGAGGAGAAACTTTTCCAATTTATTGACTATATTAATGACAGTACCACATATTTGCAATTTACCTACAATTTTAGTAGAACAGGGATCAACTATCTCGATACCTACATATTCACAGATGGAAATACCTTTCAGTCTAAGATCTTTAGAAAAGAGACATTATGTAATGCCTATTTGGAATTCTCTAGTAACCATCCTTATAAACAGAAACGTAGTATAATAAAAGGACAGTGTATAAGGGCGGCTAGGATGACATCCATTAGGGAAGACATGATTACTGAGATGGCATTCATTGGTAATCTATTCAGACAAAGGGGTTACCCTGAACACATGATAAAGGACGTGACTGAATATGTCATAAGAGAAAGGGGCAATAAATACCCACCAGTCCTAGGAAAAGGATTTTCTTCACCTAATATAAATAGAAGTAATAAAACAGGGGAACATTACCAAAGGGCATGCATTTTACAATATGGACAACATGTAGGGGAAGTTAGAAAGATTATAGACAGTAATTGGAATATACTTATAAGTGATGAAGGAATAAGTGAGAAATTAGGTGAGAGACCCACCTATGTATACAAAACAGGAATGAATTTTAAAAGAATGATTGACATCAGGTCCAACTTTAAGTATCATGCTGCGAAGAATGACATGAGAGGGACTAGGAAATGTGGACACTGCCATAAATGTTTCTTTATACTGCAGACGGAGAGCATTAGTTTAGATAACAATATAAAAAGTAGGATTTTTTTTGTAAAGGAAATTGTCAGTACCAACATGTAGTGTATTTAGGGAAGTGCACCTCCTGTTCTAGTTTTTATGTTGGAAAGACTGACAGAAGATTACGTAATAGAATTTATGACCATCTTTATTGTATAAAGAAGAAAGACATTAATAATGCCCTTTACAGACATCTAGCTAGTAATGTAGGCTGTGATTCCTTTAGATTTGCTATATTGGAAATGGTTAACATTAATCCAAGGGGAGGTAACATTAAAGCGATACTGGGGGAAAAAGAAATTAAATGGCAAATTAGACTCAATGCAGCCAGTCCCCCTGGTATAAATGAATATGTTCCTACCAAACCCCTTATTAGAAACTAAATTTCTATCAGAAGTGTTTAATTTTTTTAATTTCTTATGTTTTAAATATTCATTTATTTACATAAGTATTTTTTAAGTAATTTATATGTTATGTATTCATACATTCATATATATAATATAATGAAATATTTTATGTTATTTCAGTATTAACTTATACTATACACTGTCAACATGTAATGGTATGGCTTGGGTTTATATTTCTTATTTTTTTCATCTGGTTCTATATATTAAATACACATAAATACACCTTTAGATGGAATAGAATGTGTTTTGAAATGAGGGATAGATTTTATGATATTTATAATAATTTGTAGTGTCATGATACACTGATTTTATGTACTGTTGTTTTAAAACTTAATAACAAGGTAATTGATCAGGTGGTGTAAAAGGCGGGTATTTAAAAGTATATAAATGGCAGATTTTGAATGTACAAGTGTTCTGATGAAATCTACGTTGGGTAGATGAAAGCGCTCAACCATTTTATTGTGTCTAAATAAAAGGAGATATTGTGTACTACATTGGATCGTGGTTTTGTCCTGGGAACACTTTTGGTCTTGTGTCGGTTAGAAACTGTGTAAGGTAGACAAAAAGTGATTTACAACATTTAATAAATTCTGTGGTGATTTTCGGTTTACAGGAGCCTTCTTTGTATTCCCTAGGATTTTTATTAGTAATAAGTTGAAGTCCCTACACAGCACAAAGAAAATATACTAATTTGTCATACTCAGTGATTCTAGTTTAGATGACGTATCAGCAGATTATAATATAATAGGTTCATAGGTTCATAGGTGTTTACTAGGCTAACAACCACAAGGGCCTTTTTAAGCCTAGCCATGTATCCCAAATCCCTGATGAGCTCTGAGACCCTTGATAACTGTAAGCAGGGGCCTGGGAGATGAACCATTTACAGGTTACCTTTTTGCATCAGAGACATAGGTGCCAACCTAGGGATGAATGTCCAGTTTCCCATCCAATTGTCCAAGTTGTACTTGAATTGGATTAGGGAGGAACTCTGCTTCACATAGATGGGGAGCCTGTTCCATAGACGGGGTAGTCTCTGGAATACATACCTATCTCTCCAGCAGATCCTATTTATATCACAGGCAAGGTTTAAGTGTACTGTTTGTTTTGTGGATATGCAGGAGGTCCATCAGAGTGGGATCTGACAATGCCCTGTATGCCAGGCATAGATCTCCCCTCAAAAGCCTGTAGGAGACAGAATACAGGGATATGGCCTTGAGGCAGTCTGCATAGGACACATTACTTACACCCGGTATTCTTTTAGTGAGGAACCTCTGTGGACATTCCAGTTGTTCAGATATGTCTAGTTAGGTACATACCAAAGGGGGCATTGTACTCATTGATAGGTCTGATGAATGCCAATAACAGTGGAACAATGACTTCCTTGGACTTAGATGCTATACCTTTGTTTATAAGTTGTGCAACATAAAATGATTTCCTCACCACTGTAGACATATGATGATCAAAGGCTAAATTACTATCTATGTGTGTCCCTAAGTTCTGACTACTGGGTCTACTCTAAGGGGTGTGTTGTCAATGTGATAGTTACCAAGGATGGATGACTTCCCAAATGATACTATTATGCATTTCTTGGCATTTAGTTTTAGTCCATGACTCCGACACCAGTTGTTTGTCTGTGTCATCCCCTCCTGGAAAACATTTGTGTCAGCTCCTAATTTGCTATCATCTACAAATTTAGTCAGCCAGAGACCACGACATTGGCCTTGACTTCTGAGAAGTAAATGCCAAAAAGGAGTGGTCCAAGGACTGATGCCTGAGGGACTGGCCTCTTTGTAGAGGTGGACTCCCAATTCTAACTTCATGGGTCCTATCTGTGAGCCACTTGGCTATCCACTGTGTAACATACAGGTTTGTACCTAACTTCTTGAGTTTGTCAACAATGCTCGAGTGGGGTATTGTGTCAAATGCCTAATAAAAAAGGAATATCAATATAACAATAAAAGCAATGTAATATAATGTGAGAAGGCATGTGTGCCTAAGTAAAAATCTCCGAACATGACAAATTTTAGAAATGAATGCTTTACAAGCTAATCCTACAGGAAAGTATTGCATTCTGAGTGTAGGCAAAAGATGACTCTTGTAGTGGACTGACAAATCTGCAACCTAAGAAAGAGGGTCTGTCAACTGTTGAAGGAATACAATTTGATATCCTAGCTTAGCTAGCTGGATTTGTTGAAACTTTAAATTAACTCAAAAATGTTAGATGTTTATTACCATAAGCCAAAGTATTTCAGGGAGAAATAAAACAGACTCCAGAGATCATTTAAGACATCAGATCCTGACAGTACTGCTATAAATGGAGGGAGCACTCTGCTTTATTTATAGCATGACTCCTATAAATGAGACTTGAGAATGGATGCTAGAAGACAGAATGTGAAGCTGTAAACCAGTATCTCACCAGTATGGTTGGCCTCATGATGTCTGTTTTGTAGAATAAAATATTATAATATAATAATGATAGGAAATTACCTTTAAAACAATTAGTATAATTTCTGGATTTCATAACATGGAAATGGAATTTCATTTATTGGAGAACCATAAATTTAATTCCCTACTTCTAAGCTATTCTAACCTGAACCTTGTCATTTCTCTTCAGAGACACACTGTTACACTGAATTTGCTCTTCCATGTTTACCGCAACCACAAAAACTTGTCAGGCTCTGGTTCCACAATGTGCAGATTTCTTAACTCAAAATGTTTATATTTTTTTCTTGTACACATTTTAGTGAAATTATTTATTTTGCCACAGCTTCTAAATAACTAATATAACTACATTCCCTGCAAATTTATATGTCTCCTTCCATATTGTCTATTGTCTATCACCTACTTCTATTTCAAATCCATCCACTTATGCCCTCTGCCTCTACATCTTTAATGATAGGGCACATACTCCTTATGTAGCATGTTATTGCCTTCACTGTGATGTATTAATCTGTGTCTCTTCAAATAGTTTTTACAATTGTTTGAAAACTAAACACCATTGTCTTATTGAAAGTGCCTGTAAATTGTATACCTGTCTGAGCCTGAAATTGGTCAATGTGGATCAGTACTCTAATCTGGTACATAATTAATTAATTAATTAATTAATTAATTAATTAAAATATATATTTCTTTTTATCACTTTTTCATGTACGTTACTTCTACCATGTTTTCCAAGCCTCTTGTGTCACTTTCTCTCTTGCAACCATTTTATCCTTGACGCATTCTTTCTCTGTTTTTGCTTTGCATCTTTCCTTCCGTCAGACATACAGCTTTACCATCTTCACTTTCTTCAACCTCTTTCAACTGCCAAGACATAATTTCATTCATTCTGCTCATTTCCATTTACACATTGTCTGGGGTTCACAGACAAGTGCTGGAATTTTATTTTTGAAATCACTGTGAGAGGAGCTACAACGCTATATAGACATATATTAAGTATTAAATAGTGCCAGTAGTCTGAATAAAAAATCTATAATTAAAAAGAGGTATTGTGATGTTGGTAGAAGCAGCAATATGCTGCTTTACAGCTATAGCAGAGCTACAAAAGGGTGGGTAACTGGACATGATGGACATCACAATAAAGACAGTCTAGCATGGGTGGGTCAATGGATGCTCATGCACATCGTGCCACACCACATGACTGCATCTTCCACTCATCTAGCAAAAAAGGGCAGCTTAGTGGTCATCAAAGAGATCCTTGTGAGTGTGCAAATTAGAGTACCAGCCCTGTTCTCATATAAATGAGGAGGAAAAAGATGAAATAAGAATGGCAAGCAGAGGTGACCATATGGTATGACAAGGAAAGAACTCTTTTTATAAGGCTTACAAAAGAAAGGGAGATAGAAAAGTAGTGAGTCATGCAGGGACAGACAGACGAACATGGAATACATACTCAGACAAACAGAAGTGGTATGCACGCAAACGGTGTAGAGGATAGTGGATGGACAATGAACAAAGATTATGGAATGACACATAAGGGAGGGACACCAGCAGGACTGGGATAGGTAAGATAAGAGTCTGACATGGTTGGATGTCTCCCAGCCTAGAAGGCAACAGATGCAGGCATCACTCCCTTTTGTGGCCAATATCATGGGCTAGTTACTCCTTACCGGTGAAATGGGTGGGGCTTAATGGTTTTGTTATGCCACGAACACTCCATATTACTTCAGTAGCTACCAGCCTTGGCAGACCATTCTAGTCCACTTTGAGATGCCTATGATATCCCTAATATGTCTCCAGTAGGTCTCTAAAAGGTCACTCTAGCTAGGATGGTTAGGACTACACCTATATTAGGAACCCAAAGAATGGACATACTACATACCCCCTTAATTTTGCTTCTGAATGACCTAGTTTGACTAGGTTCCTTACAAGCAGGATCCACATCTAATAGCTCCAAATAAACTAAATAAAATAAAATTTCAGATTGATAAATAATAAATAAATAAATAAATAAATAAACAGTAATAGCAAAAAAGGAAACAATAAATGGAGATGGAATTAATGGTCTATGCAGTCAGTCATTGTCATTATAGACTGCATCATCTGTAACTCCAAGGGTGGTTCATAAACTAGCTTCCATTCCTCCAAAAGAATCATTTATCCAGTGCAGAAATATTACAACATGGAGGCGAAATGTATGGAAAAGAAATGTGTCAGCCCTGTTCAGCTTGTATCAGCTGCCGTTTCTAGTGGGCAACCCAGATAGCCAGCATGTAAGTAGAATAATCCAACTGCAAGTGTCTAATACAACCTGCTGCTTACATCAGGTGTAGATCTGTCTAATAAAAATTGGTACCATGTCACAAATAAAGTTAAGGAAATAGTAGTACAAGCAGGACAATCTTCTGGGCCTGAGGTGGTGAGCATTTTATGAAATTATAGTAATTCTCTAAAGCAGGCATCCATTTATCTTTGAAAACATCAAGTATGTATTTTTAGTCCTCTACAGAACTTGCCCAATAGCTTCTCTTTCTGTGTCCATCAGCTCATTCATTCCTTGTAGGCATGACAGGCAGCCATCGACAGACTGGACTAGAGCTCTACACCTATTTGATCCAATACAGGGTATCTTATCAGCTCACTCATTCCCTTGGAATGTGAAGGTTGGGCATTAGAAGTGGCCCAGTTGTTGGTCCAGTGGAGGTCCTCTCCCCATTGCACATACCTTTCCCCAATAGTTAGCTTGTGGCTTTACAAGGGCTACCCGATCAGGCAGAGACGTGACTATTCACACACAAGTCTACATCTCCAAGTCAGTGGCGTTCATACTGCTTCAACGCTGTAAGCTCACTGAAGTTCTTATATAAGTAATCACCTGTTCATCAGCAAGCATCCCTGATGGTGCAGACCTAGCCACCTCCACCCCCTAGGATGGGCAAGCAGATACCACCTCTCAAGCCCATCCTCCTCTGCCCATTCCCTCCAGCACCCAAGGTGATAGTCATCTCCCTAGGATGGGCAAGCAGATACCACCTCTCAAGCCCAATTTCCTCTGCCAGGCCCCTCCAGCTCCCATGCTACTAGTCATACATGGGGTGGCTGGGTGACAGTCAGAGCTTCATCTACTGTGTGATGAAGCCATGCTTACTGTAAGGGACTCTTGATAAATGACTACTTTCTGGGCCCTGGTATGCCATTGGCATTTAAAGATGCAAATATAGTAGTTACTATGACTATATAATAAACTCTGTAGGAGCAAAAAGAAATTGCAAACATAACATCACACTAAATTCTCATCCCTGCCTGGTCAAAGCAACATTAACTAACCTCTGTGACTTATTCAAAGGCTATACAACATAATATATATAATAAAATACTGATTTTGCAAACTCTCAGTATCTGAACATGATTTAACAGTCATTGTTTTCTTCTGCAGGGAGAACATTCTGACCGAATTATAAGATCAAGGCAGAGAAATTTATGATGAGACAGTATTCTGCAATCAACTCAAGGACACAGACTGCTCCAATATGTACATTTTCCTTGCAAGACAGGTGCAGTGCAGTTCTAATCCAATTAACCAGTAGATCATTGGGGGACAAATCCCTGTTAATTGCCATGAATACTGGTTTTCGATCAAATGTGCTGTCGATCAAATGAGTTTCGATCAAATGTGCTGTCGATCAAAAGTAGTAGATCCATATATATATATATATATATATATATATATATATATATATATAAAAAACCACTTTATAATCTCGAAATACTGAAATGTCGAATTTCAGTATTTCGAGACTATAAAGTCGAAGTTTGAAAATTGCGAAAGTGCATAATCATGAATTCGAATATCTCAAATTCGCAGTTATGGCTTTACGCTATGCAATGTCTGGGATTGTATGTGGATGGTGTGCGGTGCCATGTGTGGATTAAGGTGTTATGTCAGGTAAGTGAATGTTTTGTAAGGGTTTTGGGTGGGAGTTTGAGTGTATGTGAGTGTGCTGATATGTGTGATGTGTGAGTGAGGGACTGTAGAATGAGTGTGTGTGTGTGTGTGTGTGTGTGTGTGTGTGTGTGTGTGTGTGTGTGTGTGTGTGTGTGTGTGTGTGTGTGTACTCGTGTGTGTGAATGGATAGACAGATTGATAGAAAGCTAGAT